>NW_020664444.1:15717336-15995689 GCF_002925995.2 Terrapene triunguis | reverse complement strand
GGGGAAGGGGCGAGGCCAGGGCCCCGTGGAGTGTCCTCTTTTTTTAAATGTTTAAATATGGTAACCCTACAGTGGGCCAAAGCCTGCCTCAGTGGGGTGCCTGGAAGTTCCACAGTGGGGTGCTCCCCCAACCACACCAGTACACAAAATCAGAGTTATGGTTGCACTGTAATTTTCTGTTCTACAGGGTGTGCATCTCAGTGTCTCGCCATTTTTAAAACGCTTGTTTTCTAAACATGCTATGGAGAATTTGAACCAACGGTCAGCCACTAATTCATATGTGTATGGAATGATGATGATTTTTAGGAAATTTGAGGAAACTGGAATACTGGAAAAGCCTGATTCCTTCCCTCTCCCTCTCCCTCTTCCCCATCCCCAACCCCCCCCCACCCCTCCCTCCAAACACACACAGAGTACACATAAGTTTCGCCCTGCTGGTGCTTGAGCAGGAACATTATGACATCAGCCATGCATCACTCTCTCACTCTAGTTTATTTGGGTTGTCATGACAATGGCTGCCTTGGATAACTGGTTTACCTCAGACTCCTATAATATTCTTACAAAGAAGAGTCTCAGGAGGCGTTGTAAGGAAAGCAGACTGAGTTTAGATAAGCTTCTGGTGTTCCCCTTTCTGGGGAAAGTTGTACTGTTTCTTCTCTTATTGCTTGTTCCTTTCCTCAGAAAGGGTTATATGAAAATAAGATGCAAAATTCAGCTCCTTTTCATATAGATTGTTTATCTGCTTCTTATAAATTGCGGGGGGGGTATGGCTTTCTGAATGTTTACCTTTAAGAAAGTGAGAAATTGTAGCTGAGAGTCCCTAATCAGTTTTCTGGTACAATTTAGAAGTTTTAGTAAAATTGAAGTTGCATTTATAAAAAGTTACGTTTGAATACAGTTTAATTAAACTACTTTCAATGTCAACATGCTATTGAGTGGTGAAATGTGGAGCTTCACAATGATCAATGGCAATAAAAATGGTAGTCTGAGGTAAATTCACTGAAGGCAACCTATGTGTAAGCGCTTTATTAATTAAATAGCACAGGTATAAAAGATTTTTTTTCTATTAAAGAACTAAGGAAATTCAAAGACAAAAAAATCATTTAAAGTTGCTCTAATAAATAAATTAAACTACAAAAAATTAGGAAATACGAAGTTAAGGTGTAAGAATATTAAAAGTTTTCAAAGTCAAGCACTCTCAAATTAGGAAATGCCAGAATGAATGCTGCCCAAACAGACCCAGTTTGGCCCCTTTGTGTATATGCATTATGATACAGCCTTTAATTACATGTGGAAGTGAATACATGTGGAAAGTTTGTTGTATGTGGCTTGCCCAGCATCACACAGGAACTTGAAAACCAAGCAAATTTGTTCCAGAAGTCATTACAGACAAATAGTTTCATAGGATTCCATATTTTAGAACTTGCTTTTCAGAGTAGAACCACACTTGAGGAACTGTTGAAAAGGGAGCAGATACACAAATGTATGAAAAGTTACAAAATGGCAGGTACCCCTTTTTGCCTAATGCTTAAATTATGTTCCTGCAATTTGATATTTCTCCTCCACCCCTGCCACATGCACATCAGTTTTATCAGCATGACCTTTTCTACTCTTTGTTTGATGGAATTGTGGATGTCATTTTTCATTAGCCCTGATCAATCTTCGGAAATATTGTCTGACTATATTCAGCAGTGTACCGTGGGGAGAAAGCTGCTGATACACACCATTACGTATGAGTGTAGCAATCATGTTCCTCCTGTAAGTAATCATTCTTTGTATGTGTCTTAAAAATGACCTGTCATTTGTTTCCTTTTAAGCTGTAGTTAAGATGTTTTGTACATTAATAGATTTACAGAAGTGTTAAATTATGTTTTCAAATATTTATTGTGGGACCTCAATCTCCAATAGTGAGTGCTGTGAAATATTTCCCCTTTAGAAGGAAGAGGTTTAACTAAGGCTTCACCTCTGGATTAAAATGCCAATCTGTGACCAATCTGGTCACCTGTTATCAGTCTCTTCAAGCTATGTTAGTTGTTTTCCTATTCCTAAGTATAACAGCCTAGAAAAGATGACAGCATCTTAAAATTGTTTGCAGCCCTTGCTACACACAGCTAAGGGTGCTACTCTGTTTGTTTTAGAGAATTGATTAGCAACAAGAAATCCTATAAATTGGGATGCCCAAATCTTAAGTAACTTTTCTTCTCTTCATATACGTAGGCTGTTTTAAAGAACCTTGCGGAAGTTGTTGGAGGCCGTTATCACTGTTATTCTTCAAAGAGTGAGGTAGGTTTAGGCTAGAAGTACACAGAACAACTTTTTCTTTTGTTTGTTTTTGTTTGTTTATTTTCATGCAGTCACTCGGTGAAATAGGTTCTCGTCTTTGTAGCAATTTATAGTAAAAAGAATTGGTAACTAAGGTCTTTGTTCAGGAAAGCACTTAAGAGCTTGCTTAAAATTAAATATATACTTAAATGCTTTCAAGAATCAGGAATGCTCTCCTAAGGGTGCAGGAGACTTCTGCAGATATTCTGCACATATAGTGGGACCAGGAACAGGGCCGTGGCTGCGGGGGGATGACACAGACAGAGGTAAGGGGGCCAAGGCTGGGGCTGCAGCTGGGGGTGGGTCTGGGGCCGGAGCTGGGAGCGGGCCCCCGGTCGGACCGCAATGGGGGCTGGCAGCGGGGTCCAAGGCTGGGGAGGGGGCCAGGGTGGAGCAGGGTTGGGTGGCGCTCCTTCCCCGCCCCATGGGAATTGTACTGGCCCTGCTGTGGCCCATGAACATTCTTCTGTGCCACCCTAGGAGGGCACGCTCCACTGATTGGGGACCACTGGTCTAACTTCTAAGTAGCATGAAAGCTATGGACTTTATCATTGAAGACTAATTCAAATATTTCATGTTCACTAAATAATGGGAGAAATTTCTGTACACAATCTTAATAGATACAACTACATTTACTCTGTTTTGCGAGGCAGCATCATTGGTAGTGCCCATAAAATAACTGGTAAACCAGTGTCAGAAGAGCTGACATTTTGCATGATGTTTTACTATGAAGCATAGAGCGACAAGGTGGATGAGGTAATATCTTTTATTGGACTGACTTCTGTTAGTGAGAGAGACAAGTTTTCAAGCCACACAGAGCTGAAGAAGAGCTCTGTGCATCTCAAAAGCTTGTCTCTCTCACCAACAGAAGGTGGTCCAATAAAAGATATTAACTCACCCATATTGTCTCCCTAAAAACTTGGGACCGACACAGCTACAACTACACTGAATACAACATAGGAATTGTAGAATCCTTTCGACCTTTTTTCCTCTTCTTGTTGCATAACAGAATTACGATAGCAGCGATGTTTATCTACTGCTTTGTGAATCCCAAAAAGCTAAGAATATTCTCAGCAGCATCAGAGAAACTTTCCAGGGAAGGATTGGTGATTCAGTTATTGGTAGAGTACAAGATGTAAGTACAGTATTTGTTTTGTTTTCAGGTAATCTTCGTATAGCACAGACATGCAGAACTCTGTATTAATTATCAGAATAGGGAAAACATACTATACTAACAGAACACAATGATACATTTAAATGCTATTTACTGGCTGTACTTTGTAAGATCAGATAAATACTAACAAATGATAAGGGAAAGCTTTGAATGGATCCTCAATGGATTCATTCTAGGTACAATTATTTTGGTAAACTGAAATACTTACCAAAAAAGAGAGCAGCAGGGGAAATATTTTTTTAAACACAGGGTGTGGCCATAATGGACAGCGAAACAAATGCTGGACTACCTAAAAGCTAGCCTCATTCATTAACTTTTATTTTCATTTCCAACCTCCCCATGTCCTTGGTGAAGTTGGGAAAAAGAAAAAGGATATTTTCCTCTGCCTTTCTCTCCTTCCGTAAAGCACCTGAAGAATTTGCTGCACTGCTTTATGCAGATGGAAATGCTGCTTGATCACATCTTTCTGTTGGCTTTGACTTGCGTAGAAGAAGCTATGTTGTCTTGTATTCCACATCTTTTTCTTTGCCACATACACCAGCCATCATATACTTGCTGGGGGCCTTACAACCTAGAAACAGCTTAATAACTCATCTGTGCTTACCAACCTTAATGTAAATGAGCTTAACAGCTCTTTTTTTTAAAAAATTTAGATTCATAGACGATTTTTTTTTTTTTTTTTAAACGACGTACGCTTTTCTGTCTCCCAGGTAAAAGGGGCAATGCTGTGCAGGTGAATGGGTCCTCTCCTCCAGGGGATTTGGAGGCAGTTAAAGAGGACTTCCATCAGGTGTCACTAGGACTTTCTCATGGACTCTAGGAATGCCTGTTCTAAGGCAAGGGAAAACACAAGCTGATAGGAGCTTCTGCTTGCATTTCTTTCTTTAGATATGTTTAACATCTCCCAGAATAGGATTTTTGACAAAATTTAACTCCCTCCTTTGTAAGGAGATAATTCTTGAGCATTTTATAGGCATAATAAGTGTTATGACAGCACTAGGGCACAGCAAGTGCAGTACGTATTTCTGCCAGCTCTGTAATTACCAAGTGGAAACAAACCCACACTGTAGTATTTTTGAAGGCTATGCTTCTCCAAACTAGTTTGTGTCAGTCCAGAAACTTGTTGGCCAGACAAGCTACAACAGGGAACCATCTGCATGATCTGTTCTCCATAAGTTCTAGTGTGCTCTGTAAAATTAGGATATTTATCCCTTTTTGAAAATTTATTTATATGTAACCCTTCTGCCAGGCAAAACCAGCAGCAACCAGGGCCAGGTTCAATATCTAGGGATTCCTTTCCATCAATACAACACAGAACCAGCTTGAGCCCCCACCAGTAACCTGGGAAAATTACACACCACCCCTGGGCGCCTCTGAGAGGCAATACTTCCCCACTCGCAAACACCGAGTCTGAGTGTAGAAAAGAAACTTTTAATAAAAGGAGGAAAGTAACTTGGCATTAATTTGGGAAAACACTGCAAACAGGATTCACAAACATACACCATGTGCAAAAGACCTACCCCAAGTAAGTTGGGCAGTCTCCTTTTCCCCTCAGGTTCTTAAGTCCAGCAACCCAAAAGTCCCTTTAACATGCCCGTCCCTTCTCTGCACCCCTCTCACAGTTGCTGTCCTTGGTCAGTGCAGACCCAGAGTTCAAAGGTGCATCTGCACAGTTCACCTCCCACCCCAGGTGAAGGTAAGGAGGGACCTTACTTGCTCCACTGCCCGGGCACTCACCCACCGCCCCTCTCTGCCAGCCGCCCTGCTGGCCACTTGCTCTGCTCACCGCCTCACCAACCACTTGTTCGTCAGCCGACTGTCAGTCACCTTCTGCTACCACCTGCCTCTCTGCTGTGACCTTTTCAAATCAGTTTCTTAGTGATTTTCAGCTCTTTGCAGGCTGGGCAGAAACACTGCCCCATCTCAGGTGATTTCAACTCTGGGAAGAAACCCAGTCCCACCGCAACTGATTTCAGCTCTGATTGAGCATTTAAAATAACAAAAGAGGCTCCTAATGAAGCCTATTTAGCTCTTTCTTTGAACAGCGGAGAGGAACAGGTCAAACCATTCTGGGGACTCCTAAGAAGAGTCTACCCACCACCTGGCTGGGACACCTGTCCCCACCCCTCTTATTTTCACAGGGTTCCAGCATTCGAGCCCCTGGCTTAACAAGGTCCTTTCAGCTGAGGGTGACCCCTCTCATTTGGGACAGGTTAAGCATTGTGTATTCCTACAATAATTACAACATTGGTAGCAGCATTTCACTACCCCTGCATTCAGTACTAATGTGATTTGTAACCCCACACCAGCCAAAGTTGATTACTTTGAGCAAAACACCACTGTAATTGCTGGATATCTCAGCAGAGCAGGAGCAAACTGTATTCACATAAACACACACAAACTCTCTCCCCCTCCCAGCTAGCTGACAGGGAAGGATTCATTCAGACCCTTCTTTACATCCATCCATCCATCCCTCTCTCTCTCTCTCTCTCTCTCTCTGTCTCTCTCTCTCTCTCTCTCTCTCTCTCTATCTATCTATAAATATATATATATATATATATATTGCAGATAACACCTAGGAGTCCCTATCCTGGATCAGGGCCCCATAGAGGCTGTTGAGCTTAAACTGACAGCTGAATATCCACAAGGCGATGTTAGAAAGACAGGCTGAGATTTTAATTTGGATAGAAGAAGACAGTAGAAAGGTAGATCTGTGTTTGTTCAGCATTGAGATCATAGTTGCAGAGGTGTTTTATTAATGTGATTACCCAGAGATAAATTGGAGAGGGAGATGAGTAAGGGGACCCAGGACAGAGCCCTTTAGGACACCACAGAAAGTTGGAGGGGAAGGATGAGGAGGATTCTCCAGATGAGACACTGAAAAAGCAATTAGAGAGGTAGGAGGAGAGGACAGAGTCAAAAAGGCTGAAGGAGGATAAAACTTCAAGAGCAAAAAGCATGGGTTGAAGTCAGCTGACGGGTTGAGGAGGATGAGTATGAAGTATTGGTCTTGAGGTTTGGCCCAGAAGAGGTCACTAGAGACTTTGTTGAGAGACTGATCAGAGGAGTGCAAGGGGCACTAGCCAGACTGGAGAGGATCCAGGATGGAGTTAGAGGAGAGGAACTCTAGGAAGAAGTTGTAGACAATGCATTCAGTGAGCTTAGAAATGGAAAAGAGAAGGAGGGCTAGTTGGAGAGGCAAGTGGGGTCAAGGGAGGTTGATGAGAGAAAATACATATTTCTGGTGCAAAGGGAATAAACTTAACCTAAATTAAACCTAAAGCCTACTTCTTTTCTGTAGTATAAATAAATGCATGGAGACTCGGTTTAAGTGAAATGATGTACTTTGTTTGGAAGAAAGTATTATCTGGGTGTGTTTTTTAACCACAACCATTTCTGTTTGACCAAAGAGTGTCAGATGTAGCAGTAGTGGAAACACATCTCAGCGTAGTTGAGAGGAAATCCCTGGTCAGCAGCCAGAGGAGAAGATAATGTTGAGAAATTTAACTGTAATTTTGTTTCAGTTTTTATAAACAGTAATATTTTAATGAGCATACTGGGGCAAAACTCTGCCCCATGGAGAACAAATCCAAATGGCTCCCTATTGTTGTAGAATTGCCCAGCAGGCACACTGGTCCTTGGACTGACATCTGGTCTATTTTGAAGAAGCATGACTTTCTACACTACTGCACAGTGAGGGGCACCACTTCTGCTCCTTTTATATATTTTGTACAGCCCTTGATAGTTATGGAGTTGTTAAGAACATGTAGAACAGTTTTTGAGACCTAGTGCTGCAGTAATAATGTGCAATCCCATTGAAGTCCACAGGTTTGCAATGTGCCTAGCACAATGTATGCAGTGGAATGCTGTACTCCAAAAGCTATTTTAAAAGGGATTATTGGAAATGTTATCTATGTTCAAAATATTTTACAGCATTCTGTCAGTTTTTAGTTAGCTGTGCAACTGGTACCTCATTTTAGCATATGTAAAACTGCTATGACAAAATTATCTTGATTCATTGGAGAATTGGTCTCAAATCAACAAGATTAAATTCAATAAAGAGAAGTGCTACGTTTAGGAAGGAAAAGTCGATACACAAATACAAACTGGGGAAAAAACTGGCTTGGCATTAGTATTGCTGAAAAGGATCTGGGGGTTATAGTGGATCACAAATTGACCATGAGCCAGCAATGTGATACAGTTGTGAAAAAGGCTGTTATTATTCTGGAGTCTATTAACAGGAGCATTGTGTGTAAGACACAAGAGGTAAATGCACCACTTGTACTCCGCACTGGTGAGGCCTTAGCTGGAGTATTGTGTCCAATTTTGGGCACCACACTTTAAGAAAGATGTGGACAAATTGAAGAGAGTACACAGAAGGGCAACAAAAATAATAAAAGTTAGTTTAAACTGCAGCAAAGGAGATTTAGGTTAGATATTAGGAAAAACTTTCTCACTATAAGCATAATTAAGTACTGGAACTGGTTATCAACAGAGGTTGTAGAATCTTCATCACTGGCGGTTTTTAAGAACAGGTTAGACAAACATCTGTCAGGGATGGTTTAAGTATATTTGGTCCTGCCTCAGTGCAGGGGACTTGGACTAGATGACCTCGCAAGGTCCCTTCCACCCCTACATTTCTATGCTTCTATGTTTTAAAATTGAGTAAACAAATATTGATATTTACATAAAGCATTTTTTTAAATCTGTCTAGATTTCCAAAGAATTTACCAAGTTGACGCCTGCTAGTTTCCTACCCAAACCTCCGAAGCATGAAGGACCTCTTGTTATACAAATGCCAAGCTTCCTGGCCAAAACCTCAGCAGCCTGGTTAAAGACAAATGGATTGAAAGGTATTGCATATAAAAGAGCTTAATGTGGTATGAAGCATGGATTACAAAATAAGTGTATATTTCATTTAGCATTTTCCTTGCTTGCTATAGCCAAGAAGTTAAGCCTTTATCAAGTTTTGGCTCCTAATGCTTTTTCACCTGTGGAAGAATTTGTGCCTATTCTTCAGAAAACAGTGTCATCAACTCTGCATGAGGTAAATAATTGGAACCTGTTCCTCCTCCTCCATATTCCTTTATCTATTACACAAGATAGTGATGACTCATTTTAATGTATGTTCGCTTTCACAAAGCTGCAGCTCTTTCCTCTCTGGAGCCCACTTTATTAATCAAGTGCTCTTTGCTTTTTAAATGTTCTTAGTTAAAACCATTGACTGAAAAGTCAGCCTGATGTCTAAGCTATGTTTGTAATTCTTCAAAGAAATATTTAAAATGTTTCTACAGTATTGCTGTGCTGATGCACTGTTTCATGGGCAATTTAGATAAGTAACCACAGTATACTGATTGAAATTTTCAAAGCAGCACAGATGGGTTAGCCAGATATTATTCACACACGTGTGGTAATTTTCCAAACCTCAGGCATTGCATTGCGGGAAGAGTTAAGGCAGCTGGCTGAACTAGTGCAATTGCAAGGTTTGTAGCTTCCTGTGCAGACTACGAGTAAATAATTGTAGACTGCACTGGTTCACCCGGATCTGAGCTAAAGACCTCATCCAGGGTGCTGCAACCAACACTTTCATAAAGTGCTTGGTAGACTGTTTTTGTGGAGACAAGTTATTATTCGTGTGTTGCAAACACTGTGTTCCAAACAACATCTTTCCAAGATGGCCTCCGCGTAGTCTCATTGTTGGGAAACATGACCTTAGCACTATCTACCTTTTCCAGCATTGTGACTATACAGAGCCAATGCCCCTCAACTACAGTTAATGTTACCTGGAAGCTCTCTTTGCAGTATGGGTCAGTCAGTTGCTCCAGCTATATGTGGGAGAGAAGAGCAGACATCTAAGACCATGACTCCAAACCTATTGTTGTGAATTATACCTATAGGTCACGCGCAGTTCGAGTCTAGGCTGAGGCACAAGAACCAAGTCCACAACTGCAGAGAATTACAGAGATAACAGGTTTATTACACTCGAGTGTGGTGCCCCCCTGCTAGTCAGGAGGGGACTCAGAATGCAGGTTACACAGAGATTATATACTTTTTAGCAAAGCATGCTGTCCTCGTGCATCGTAAGTCATAGCCAATAAACAAACTTTTTCCTTATCTACCACCTATCCCCTCTAGGCATGCTGCCCGTGCTGCCTAATTCTGCAGCTGCTTAGGCATGCGGCTAGCTTGTTTCTCAACTGCTGCCCTTATCTTCTTGTGTCCAAATGCCTCCCCTTCTCCCTCCTAGTACATGGAATGCTTGCTTCTAACTAATAGTGGGCCTGAAACACAAAATGGAGTTCCATATGCTGTTTTCCCTTAACACTATCACCATCCCCAGTATAATCTAAGAGGAAGTCAAAGAGTTATTATACATCTGACCTGCTCCTCGGTTCTACTCTATCACAAGAGATGCACTTTTCAGCCCTGGCACTACCATTTGAGCTCAGTTGCCAACCCTCCTATATCAATACTGACTACAGTGGTTCTGTCAGTTCCAGAAACCTTGGTACCACATAGAGAAACGAGCTCTACATCGATCCCCATAGTATTAGAGCCCTCAATACGGCCTCCTTCAGAGCAATCAACCTCTGCTCTGGCTACATTTGCAACATCTGGATTAACTGTTGCACTGGAACTGGAACCTAACCTTCCAAACACGACACCATTACCAACATCTACAAAGCCTCTGTCAGTACCTAGGGTACTGATAAGGAAGATTTAACTTCGTCCAGCCTCATCAGCACCCAATATCTAGATCTCAGGGAGAATTGTCTAGAACCCCCCAAAGTTCTTCAGAGATCAGCTTTTCTCTAGAGGAAGTTTATTCTTCTGAATCTTTTTCATTAGCTTATAGCAGAAGTTCTTCTTTCATAGCAGATACTCCCTGCCTGAGTAAATCCATGAGCGGGAATCAAAAAAGGTCACATCATCTTGCTGTGAGAGACATGGATCGGGCAAAGTGCAGACTCCCTGGATTCCTCCACCATGATCTCATATGCCATATCCTTATGGTATGCTATCTTGGTCTTATGAAATCCTCAACCTCGTTATTTTTTGAGCACGCCTCCACACCTCATCCAGGAATAGACGGCCTCCTACAGTTGAGCCTCCCAAATCAATGCAACAGTCTCAACAGCATGGTCTTTGTGATTCCAGACAGGATGTACAGAGTACTGATCATCATCATCTGGAGGAACGTGTGACCCCTTCTGCATCTTTGGCAATTATTTCGTCCTCCCCAGAGGAAGCAGTTAATCCTTCATTACCAGCTAAAGCTGACAATTTTATGACACTCCTGTTAATACACCCCAGTATGATATTATCCTCTTTCGCAACTGCATCACATTGTTGACTCATTCAGCATGTGAGCCATTTAACCCACAGAACCTTTTCAGCAGTACTACCACTGAGCCAGTTACTCTCCATTTTATAGTTGTGCATTTGATTTTTTTCTTCCTATGTGAAGTATTTTTTCACTTGTCATTATTGAATTTTATCTTATTGAATTCAGACTAATTCTCCAATTTGTCATGGTCATTTTGGATTCTAATCCTGTCCTCCTCAGTGCTTGCAACCCCTCCCAGCTTGCAGTGTTTCTACTAGGCCGTCTGAGTGCCAAGGGTAGTTTATCAGCATATAAGAAGGGCACACTAATGTTTTGTAGTTCTCCCGTATTCGATAAGCTTCCTTGTCATTGTCTGTTAGCCTCCTGGTTACAGCAGGGGGCTGAGGGTAGAGGTAGGGCATTTTCAGTGAGGGAAAATCAGCTCTAAAACTTCTGTTGGGCTGCCAAAACTAATTTTTTAAATTGTGTTTTACAATCTGATGACACTGTAAAGCTTATTCTCCAAAGTGGGATTTTGGGGGGTCATTGTTTTTTTGAGGGGGAAAGGTTGTTTGATTGGTTTGATATGGGGTTTTTTTGGGGGGTGGAGGAAGGGGTTGTCTCCTTGGGTGAATATAATCCGAATATGTATCCAAATCTCTTTATTATTTTCATATTACCTGAAGTCATCATACACTGATGGAAAAATGAGGTAAAGTATTTGTTTTCAATTGTGTAGCATTGCTGCCACAGAGAGCAGTATTCCTAGTTGTATGACCCTAAATAACTTCTCTGGACTGGCCTTGTGAGATTCTAAATACTTTCAGCTTCCTTGAACTTCATTGGAGTTGCGAATACTCTTGCAGGAGTACCTTGCAGCACTGGCCCCAAAAAAATAACTTTTTAAAAAAAGTATAATGCCTCATTGTATGGCCTGCTCAGAAAGCTTTCATCCTGTATAGAACATCCAGTCCAAAGAGGTTGTCTGATAGATTTTTATCTGAAAAAGTAGTATTTATTTGAAAGTGTGATGCCTAATCAGTGCAGGTTTAAATATCCTTCTGTGTTCTGCCTCTTAGGCTCACGGAACCAATTTCAGCCCTGATGTAAGCAGATGAAACTCCATAGACTTTGAGTTTTCTTACATTTATGGATTTAAATCAAACATATAATGTCATTAACTATCATCTGTGTATTTCTTCATTAATAAACTCAATGGAAAGAATGTTATGTTTATGTAACTTACAACATACATGTTGCTTTAAACAGCTGAGTGTTTTCTCATCCTTTCAGAAAGCAATGATGCAGTTTGAATGGCATGATGGGACTCTGAAAAATGTTCACGTGGACCCACCAATATTATATGACTATCAGGTGAGTTATTAATATTTGTCTAGTTGGTCCTGCTATCCAGTACTACATGCACACCTAGTTATTCCATCTCAGTCATTATCCTGCTCTGAGAAAAGGCCAGCAACAGAGAGGGTTCACAGGCACAGTGGGTTACAAAACGAGATGCTTACAGCTGTCATTACTGTATGTGCAGCATACAGGAGCCAGTAACCTGGTTGGATATATGAACAGATTCATCTAACAATGAAAAATTCTAAACAAGAGGAATAGGTCTGTCAGGAGCACTGCTGGACTAGTGCCAAACATGCTTTGTTGTCCAGCAGCAAGTTATTTTGAACATGTAGTAATTATTCCATTCTATTCTGGTTTTACGTTATTAAAAGCAGTAACTCCCAAACCCACCCTAATACAATCCTCTCCTATAATTTCATACCTTAATTACGAGTATGTCCCCATTCTATTCAGTCTGAGAAGTAAACAAGTCCAATAAAGCAGAATGCCTAGCAGTCATTGGTCAGACAAAAAAATAAAACTAGGGCATATATTGGGCGTTTAGTAAGCAAAGCACTCACAAAGCTCCGACAACTGCTCTGTGATATGGCTGCAGTCTATGGCAGTAAGACAGAGCACCCTGCTACCATGGCAGGCCCAGACAGCTGACATGCAGAAAGAAGAGACAGGCAAAGAATTCTGAGGTAAAGAATTTGATTCCAGGGCTTCATAAAACATAGATTAAACAGAAATTGTTGCCCTGCAAAACAGTGCATTGTATAAAGAGCTTCCTCCATGACCATCACCAATGAAGTGACTCTGCCGGGGTTTTCCAACTGAGCAACAGATAATGCACAACACCTGGGGGGAGGAGACTGAGGAGAGTGGTGAAAAACTAATAATACCAGATCAGTGTAGGACACTGAGGGCAACCTGTGGAAGCTTAGAATCAGAAAGTGACAGAAACATGACCGTCTATATCAAGGGGAAATTTGCAGGAATAAAAAGCGGATGATATGAGTTGTGATGCCACATGGGTCTAGATTTAGAACACCAAATCACTGCTTATTTCTACAACATGGGCTCTGTTCTGAATATGTTTCCACAGCATCCAGCACTGCTGAAATATTTTGGGGTGAGGGATAGCTCAGTGGTTTGAGCATTGGCCTACTAAACCCAGGGTTGTGAGTTCAGTTCTTGAGGGGGCCACTTAGGGATCTGGGGCAAAATCAGTACTTGGTCCTGCTAGTGAAGGCAGGGGGCTGGACTCAATGATCTTTTATGGTCCCTTCCAGTTCTAGGAGATAGGATATCTCCATTAATTTTCTTTTGTTTTTTTGTTTTGTTTCAGGTGTTTCAGGTGTACTGCTGTTACACCTAAAAAGAAGCAGTATTGTCAGGTGATAGGAGAGTAGACAGACAGGAGTCAGGAGACATAGGCAAAATTCAAAATAGAGTCTGATTTGTCATGTGACCTGAAAATTACTTACCCTTTCTGTGCCTCAGTTTCTCCATCAATTAATCAGGGTAATTCTTACCTACCATTGTAAAGCGGTTTGAGATTAATGAATGAAAAGTTCTGTATAAGTGCTAAGTGTTAATAATCATCAAAGGGCCATCATAGAAATGTTCAGTTTATAGTCCTTAGTAGCTCTGCATATCATATTTGTGAGTCACATTTTAGTCTCAGGTTTGGATGATCATTCCCACAATAGCCTTTCCATATATTTGGATGAAATGTAATTTATGTAGCCATAAATGCTAGGGCTCACCTCTGAGCAATGTAGCCAGACCGGTTAAAGAATAGAAAACAGGGAACTCTTGTCTCCTGACTATACATCTTTCTCCCCGCCCCCCCCCTTCCATAGATGCACCGGTTTGCCTTGTATGTGCAATTCAGGGTACTGTGTAATTCAGGTTTTAGAATGCCCTAAGGTCTTATCTACTCTAGAAATTTTGAACAGGAAAAGTGTTGCCAGCATAGTGCAATTATTTCAGCAGAGTTCATTCACGCTTTGTTTGTACTGGTCCATCATGTCCATAGAGCATCAGGTTAGACCAGCAAAAGGTATGTTGTACTGTGGATAAGCATTCCAGTGTCCTCCATGCTGCCTTCAGGAACACTGCCTCATGGGAAATTGTCACTGTGCATTATGAGGTAGCTGCTGTATATTGTGGGATACCTCATTCCTCTCAGGAAATTTTGGGAATTTGGGTTAAATGCACACAATTCGTTCTGTTCCACCACATAATCTACCGCTCTCATGCACCATTTTCAAACTCATAACAACATGGATGCGGCACAGAGAAGAAACTTTGTTGTATTTTCAAGGCTGCACCACTCAGGCTCAGCCGAAGATGAGTGGACAGTGAAAGTAGTGGCTAGGCTATTACAGCCGTTCATACAACTGCCTAGGGTGCTCCCGTTCAGTGAGTACCAAGTGGCACAATTGGAATGTCATGCAAACCTAAGTCAACCAGCACTGGGGTCCAGAACTTTCAGATGCAGAACTCCACATCCCTGCAGTTATGTGCTGAGCTCACCCGAGTCCTGCAGCACAGAAACACCAAGACGAGAGTTGCCCTTACAAGACGGAAATGAGTGGCAATCACCATATGGAAACTTGCAACCCTGGAATGCTGTCAAGCAGTGAGGAATCAGTTTGGCATTGGAAAATCAACAATGAAGGCAGTCATAATTGAGGTATGCAAAGCAATAAAGCATGTCCTGCTATACAGGACAATAAGGCAAGGCAACATGCAGGAAATAATAGATGGATTCAACAACATGGGCTTCCTTAACTGCTGAGACAGTAGACTACGCATGTCCCCATTCTGTGCCCTCCCGACCACCAGCCTCCAAGTAAATAAAATGGGTGTATCTTGATGGTTTTGTAGTTTGGTGGATCACCAAGTATTGATGTACTGATAACACAAAGTTGACTGGTCTGGAAAAATCCATGACACCTGGATTTTTAGAAATACATGACTTTTTGACAAACGGAAAGCTGGGACACTTTTTCCAGACATCCAATTGACATTAACAGAGTTTCTATGCCAATTGTGATTCTTAGTGACTCTACCTTCCCTTTGCTTCCCTGGTTTATGAAGCCAAACACCAGCAACTTGGACATAAGTAAGGGAAGGTTTAATTATCCCCTGTGCAGCTACAGAATGAATGTGAGTGTGTCTTTGGAAGACTGAAGGGCAGGTATTTCATGGCAAGACTCAAATTCAGCAAGGAAAATTTTCCTGCAGTTATTGCTGCATGCAGCAGATTGCATAACATCTGTGAGACCAAGGGTGAGACCCTAATGCCAGGGTAGATGAAGTGAGGTGGACAGACAGGCTGTTGGCTAAAGTCAAACAGCCTGAAAGTAAACCAGTTAACAGTGCCACCATTATCACTGTGTGGCTGAAGGAAGCTTAAGAGTGTCCTCTGACGGTGGATAGTAGCCTGACATTGTCTCATGGAATATGTACACTGACTGAGCCAGTCTTTGGATAATATGCATGAATATGACTTGTATTAGAAGTTTTAATGAGGATTGCATAAAGGCAATTTTTTTTGTAGTGCACGGGAATTATTAGCTTTAATAGCTTATTGAAATTTTTTATTGTGGTATAGAAGCCTTTCTGGTTATATGAAGTACTTTCTACCATCTCAGACAGCTCTGTAATGCCAAAAAATCACAATAAATGTGTGCAGTAACTTTCAACAATATTGAACTCTATTTAAAACACAGTAAGAAGTGCCTCACAAACAACTTTGAATTTACTAACCACACACCATAAACTATATACAATAAAGTTTAACATGCAGACTGGATGTCTTGCATCACAGATTGCAGTATGTCTAGTCAAAACATTTCTCTTTATTCCCTATGCTGTTTGTCTATTGGAATTGAGTGTAATGGGAACTACTGCAAGAAGGGTGGGTGATTCAGAGGTGAAGAGGTGTATGATCCTTACCAGCAGCCAATATTATTCATGCTTTAGAGTGGGTGGAACTGCTGCAATGATATAGTCACTGTTCAACAGTGGTGTCTGCTGCTTCAGTAGCAGCAGCATGTTTTCTGTGCCTCTGTCTTTCCATGTCTTCTCCAGCAGATTTCACACCACTCCCTAGCATTCCTCACATTTGCCTTGATCTCCTGAATAATCTCTGTAAATGTGTCCTCCTTTTTGTGTGTGTGAGCGGGGAGGGGAGGGGTTTGGATCTGATAGTTACCAGATGTTCTGCAGGTGTTGAAGTTCCCCCCACAAAGGTCACTGATAAACAGATTAAACAAATAGCAGTTGTTAGGTTTGAGGATTTAGCATTCTATGGTAGTTAACTACGCCAGCTACTCAGATTCTCCTATCTTGGGCAGTATACATTTGGGGTTAGCATCAGAATTATATGGGGATTGTAAGCATTTTAGACCATACAGGATGGTGAGTATGTGCGGGGTACTTAACCAGGTCCCTTAAATAGGGATGGGGCAGGACATGAGATACATATAAGAATAGTATAGTAAAGACTGCTGAATGAATTTCGGCAGTTGTGAATCCTTGAGGATTTATCCATCAGACGGATAGTAAAGTGGCAGAGAAGGGAGGTGTGTAAGAGGCCCAGAGGCTGCCTGGGAGTGTATGCAGCCAAGTTTGTTTTTCCCAGTGATCCACTCACAGAAGTAGTGCCGGAGTGGGAAGGGAATATGCCATACCATGGTGGTCCAACCAAGGCAACTCGGCCTGACAATAACAGGGGAAAGATTAAATACCACTTGCTAATACGATGTTCTGTAAAATTGTGGCAGCATCCCAAATCTGTGTGGGTAAAGGTTAACCAGCTATTCTGCCAGCAGCCCAAGGAACTGTAACTGTCAGTTGGGGGCGTGCAAGTTCTGGCATGTCAAGTGTAAAAGCATAATAAAGCAAGCCAAAAAAGAATTTGGAGAGCATCTATCAAAAGACTCAAAAGCTAATAGCAAAAAAAAATAAATATATTAAGTATATCAGAAGCAGAAAGTACCAAAAAATCAGTGGGGCCACTGGATGATCAAGGTGGTAAAGGTGCACTCAAGGAAGATAAGGCTGTTGTGGAGAAGCTAAATTAATTCTTTGCATCAGTCTTCACTACAGAGGATGTAAGTGAGATTCCCACACCTGAGCCATTCTTTTTAGAAGGCAAATCTGAGGAACTGTCCGAGATTGAGGTGTCGGGAGAGGAGGATTTGGAACAAATGGATAAACTAAACAGTAATACGTCACTAGGACCAACTGGTAATCACCCAAGAGTTGTGAATGAGCTCAGATATGAAATTGCATAACTACTGTCTGTGGTATGTAACCTATAACTTAAATCAGCCTCTGTACCAGATGACTGGCAGATAGCTAAAGTAACGCCAATATTTTTAAAACGTTTCAGAGGCAGTCCTGGCAATTACAGGCTCATAAGCCTGACTTCAGTACCAGGCAAATAGGTAGAAACTGTAGTAAAGAATAGAATCATCAAACACACAGATGAACAGGATATGTTGGAGAAGATTCAACAGGGCTTTTGAAAAGGGAAATTATGCATTACCAATCTATTAGAATTCTTTGAGAGGATCAACAAACGTGTGGATCCAGTGGATATAGTGTACTTGGACTTTCAGAAAGCCCTCACTAAATGTTCTTAAGCAAAGTAAGCAGTCATGTGATAAGAGGGAAGGTCCTCTCATGGATCAGTAACTGGTTAAAAGATAGGAAGCAAAGGGAGTAATAAATGGTCAGTTTTCACAGTGTAGAGAGTTAAATAGTGGGGTCCCCCAATGATCTGTACTGGGACCAGTGCTGTTCAACATATTCATAAATGATCTGGAAAAGGGAGTAAACAGTGAAGTTGAAAAGTTTGCAGATGATCCAAAATTACTCAAGATAGTTAAGTCCAAAGCAGACTGCAGAGAGTTACAGAGGGATCTTACAAAACTGAGTGACTAGGCAAGAAAATGACAGATGAAATTCAGTGTGGATAAATGCAAAGTAATCATAGAATGATAGAACTGGAAGGGACCTCGAGAGGTCATAGAACTGGATGGGACCTCGAGTCCCCTGCACTCAAGGCAGGACTAAGTGTTATCTAAACCAGTGGTTCTCAAAGCTGGTCCACCACTTCTTCAGGGAAAGCCCGTGGCGGGCCGGGCTGGTTTGTTTACCTGCTGCGTGCGCAGGTTCGGCCGATCACGGCTCTCACTGGCCGCGGTTCGCCGCTCCAGGTCAATGGGGGCTGCGGGAAGCGGTGCGGGCCGAAGGATGTGCTGGCCGCCCTTCCCACAGCCCCCATTGGCCTGGAGTGGCGAATCTTTCCTCCATAGAAATTCAAAGACCTAAATGCCAGTGTCCCTCCCTATGATTAAAATCAAGTATTTTATATACGGTGGAACAACTTCGCTTCTAATGAGGAAGTTTTAAAGACTATGGAGTTATAGCCAAAATGATTGAAATGTGATTGCATCAAGTGACATTAACAGATGAGGAACTAAAATGCACAAAGGGCAATTATGAGCAAGCTAAACTATCATCTGACATTCCTGTGGTCAGTGGAGATTGAGAGTCAGAGAACCACGGAGCCCTTTTAGTTTCTTCATCATTTTTCTGTGTATCTTATTTGCAGATGTTTTAACGGAATACATGAACTGTAAGGGTACTGGAAACTTTTTACCATAACGGATCATTTCCATCAGTTTAAATACTTGGATTTTATTCACTAAAATGTGTATAGTTTGTAATAGTCAATTATCCTATTTTTAGGTCAACAAATATTTGGAAATACAGATTTAGTCTGAAATAGAAACATGTTAATTTAGATTATTTTAAAAATCACCATTCATCAGTTGTCTATATTTTGTTCACAGAAACAGCTTGATAGAATGGTGAGAACGTATGAGAGGCGAATAGACTGGCTTTCTATCGCTAGTAGAAGAATATGGGGAACTGTTTGTGAACGGAGGTATTAATATTGGGCATTCTGGGTCCCTGTTGCAGAAGTGGCATCCTAATTTGGCAGTGTTAACTTTGTGCCTGTAAATGAGCATAGAGACACAGTACAGAAAATGTACACTCCTAAATGCATCATTTGCAGATAAGTGATGTGTGCATGCAATTTAAGTATCCATTTTTGAAAATTAATATTGTACTGTTCAGCATGTAGGTATATCTTTTTATTATTGATGATGAGGTGTTCATTGGACCATAAAGACACTAAAGTTCAAATATACTAGAAAAGAATCCATAGCTTCAATGAGACCAGTTAAAATACACATTTACATTTGAGTATCAGAGGGGTAGCCGTGTTAGTCTGAATCTGTAAAAAGCAACAGAGGGTCCTGTGGCACCTTTAAGACTAACAGAAGTATTGGGAGCATAAGCTTTTGTGGGTAAGAACCTCACTTCTTCAGATGCAAGTAATGGAAATCTCCAGAGGCAGGTATAAATCGGTATGGAGATAATGAGATTAGTTCAATCAGGGAGGGTGAGGTGCTCTGCTAGCAGTAGAGGTGTGAACACCAAGGGAGGAGAAACTGTTTCTGTAGTTGGATAGCCATTCACAGTCTTTGTTTAATCCTGATCTGCTGATGTCAAATTTGCAAATGAACTGGAGCTCAGCAGTTTCTCTTTGGAGTCTGGTCCTGAAGTTTTTTTGCTGTAAGATGGCTACCTTAACATCTGCTATTGTGTGGCCAGGGAGGTTGAAGTGTTCTCCTACAGGTTTTTGTATATTGCCATTCCTGATATCTGACTTGTGTCCATTTATCCTCTTGCGTAGTGACTGTCCAGTTTGGCCAATGTACATAGCAGAGGGGCATTGCTAGCACATGATGGCATATATAACATTGGTGGACGTGCAGGTGAATGAGCCGGTGATGTTGTAGCTGATCTGGTTAGGTCCTGTGATAGTGCTGCTGGTGTAGATATGTGGGCAGAGTTGGCATCGAGGTTTGTTGCATGGGTTGGTTCCTGAGTTAGAGTTGTTATGGTGCGGTGCGTGGTTGCTGGTGAGAATATGCTTAAGGTTGGCGGGTTGTCTGTGGGCGAGGACTGGCCTGCCTCCCAAGGTCTGTGAAAGTGAGGGATCATTGTCCAGGATGGGTTGTAGATCACTGATGATGCGTTGGAGAGGTTTAAGCTGGGGGCTGTAGGTGATGGCCAGTGGAGTTCTGTTGGTTTCTTTTTTGGGCCTGTCTTGTAGCAGGAGGCTTCTGGGTACACGTCTGGCTCTGTTGATTTGTTCCTTTATTTCCTTGTGTGGGTATCGTAGTTTTGAGAATGCTTGGTGAAGATCTTGTAGGTGTTGGTCTCTGTCTGAGGGGTTGGAGCAGATGCGGTTGTACCTCAGTGCTTGGCTGTAGACGATGGATCGTGTGGTGTGTCCGGGGTGGAAGCTGGAGGCATGAAGGTAGGCATAGCGGTCGGTGGGTTTTCGGTATAGGGTGGTGTTAACGTGGCCATTGCTTATTTGTACTGTGGTGTCCAGGAACTGGACCTCCCGTGTAGATTGGTCCAGGCTGAGGTTGATGGTGGGGTGGAAGCTGTTGAAATCATGGTGGAATTCTTCCAGGGTCTCCTTCCCATGGGTCCAGATGATGAAGATGTCATCAATGTAGCGTAGGTAGAGAAGGGGCGTGAGTGGACGAGAGCTGAGGAAGCGTTGTTCCAGGTCAGCCATAAAGATGTTGGCATATTGTGGGGCCATGCGGGTGCCCATAGCGGTGCCACTGGTCTGGAGGTATATATTGTCACCAAATTTGAAATAATTGTGCGTGAGGATAAAGTCACAGAGCTCAGCAATAAGTTGTGCTGTGTCATCATCAGGGATACTGTTCCTGACAGCTTGTATTCCATCTGTGTGTGGGATGTTTGTGTAGAGAGCCTCTACATCCATGGTGGCTAGGATGGTGTTTTCTGGGAGGTCACCAATGCATTGTAGTTTTCTCAGGAAATCTGTGGTGTCACGGAGATAGCTGGGAGTGCTGGTGGCGTAGGGTCTGAGTAGGGAGTCCACATATCCAGACAGTCCTTCAGTGAGAGTGCCAATGCCCGAGACGATGGGGCGTCCAGGATTTCCAGGTTTGTGGATCTTGGGTAGTAGATAGAATAACCCCGGTTGGGGCTCTAAGGGTATGTTGATTTGTTCCTGTGTTAGTGTAGAGGCAATGCCCCTCTGCTATGTACATTGGCCAAACTGGACAGTCACTACGCAAGAGGATAAATGGACACAAGTCAGATATCAGGAATGGCAATATACAAAAACCTGTAGGAGAACACTTCAACCTCCCTGGCCACACAATAGCAGATGTTAAGGTAGCCATCTTACAGCAAAAAAACTTCAGGACCAGACTCCAAAGAGAAACTGCTGAGCTCCAGTTCATTTGCAAATTTGACACCATCAGATCAGGATTAAACAAAGACTGTGAATGGCTATCCAACTACAGAAACAGTTTCTCCTCCCTTGGTGTTCACACCTCTACTGCTAGCAGAGCACCTCACCCTCCCTGATTGAACTAACCTCGTAATCTCCATACTGATTTATACCTGCCTCTGGAGATTTCCATTACTTGCATCTGAAGAAGTGAGGTTCTTACCCACGAAAGCTTATGTTCCCAATACTTCTGTTAGTCTTAAAGGTGCCACAGGACCCTCTGTTGCTATTTACATTTGAGGTATCTAGGAAATGACCCTTTGGGAAATGTTCGGTCTTAAATCCCATGTAAACAGAGCCTGATGTGTATGGCCATAAAGGCT
This sequence comes from Terrapene triunguis, assembly GCF_002925995.2. Classification (NCBI taxonomy): domain Eukaryota; kingdom Metazoa; phylum Chordata; order Testudines; family Emydidae; genus Terrapene; species Terrapene triunguis. Next base: position 15,973,754 of record NW_020664444.1, on the reverse strand, counting down.
AAAACATTAAGGCCCTTCCTGCAAACCATGTTGGGCCATCTGTACTTAGTGTTAAAGCTTCCTACTGTGAAGGCTCAGACACCAAATCTTCCACCCAGCCCCACTCATTCACTTAATCCTTTTTTCCCCCAAGAATCTATATGGAGTTATGAACCACAGTTAAAATGGTGGGAGACCACTCTTCTCACCTTTTGAGCTGTATTGCATGGGTCCAGGTCCAGCATTAGGGTTAAACAAAACACAGTGTGGAATAAGTAAGGGCCCAATCCCGGAAACACTTACAGGGACTATTCATGTGATTAAAGTTAGGCATGTGCATTATTGTTTGCTGGATTGGGACCATAATATGGCTCAATCTCATTATGTTAGATAGTGATTATTTAAAATCAAACAGTCACTGACTAACACAATGCTATAGATCAGTGATACTCAGACTGAGGTTCCCAAGCCGCAAATGACTCTTTAATATGTCTCCTGTGGCTCTTTGCAGCACATGATATTAAAACACTGTGATTTAATTATTAACCAATCAGAATGTTTTTACTATGTTATTAACCAATTGTAGTTGATAAAATAATAATAATTGGTCAGTCATTTTGCTGTGAGAATTATTCCGTGTGTGTGTGTGTGTGTAAGGGCTGTCGATTAATCGCAGTTAACTTGCAATTAACTAAAAAAATTAATTGTGATTTAAAAAATCTCAGGAAAGCTTATGCCCAAATAAATCTGTTAGTCTTTAAGGTGCCACCAGACTCCTTGTTGTTTTTGTAGATACAGACTAATACGGCTACCCCCTGATACTTGATGATTAATCACACTGTTAAACAATAGAATACCAATTGAAATTTATTAAATATTTTGGATGTTCTTCTACATTTTCAAATATATTGATTTCTATTACAACACAGAATACAACATGTACAGTGTTCACTTTATATTATTTTTTATTACAAATATTTGCACTGTAAAAATGATAAACAAAAGAAATAGTATTTTTCAATTCACCTCATACAAGTACTGTAGTGCGATCTCTTTATTGGGAAAGTGCAACTTACAAATGTAGATTTTTTTTGATTGTTACATAACTGCACTCAAAAATAAAAGTGTAAAACTTTAGGCCCTATAAGTCCATTCAGTCTTACTTCTTGTTCAGCCAATCGCTCAGACAAACAAGTTTGTTTACATTTACAGGAAATAATGCTGCACACTTGCTTACAATGGCACTTGAAAGTGAGAACAGGCATTCGCATGGCACTTTTGTAGCCGGCATTGCAAGGTCTTTACATGCCAGATATGCTAAACATTCGTATACCCCTTCATGCTTCTGCCACCATTCCAGAGGACATGCTTCCATGCTGATGATTCTCGTTAAAAATATAATGCATTAATTAAATTTGTGACTAAACTCCTTGGAGGAGAATTGTATGTCTCCTTCTCTGTTTTACCCGCATTCTGCCATATATTTCATGTTATAGCAGTCTCTGATGATGACCCAGCACATGTTGTTCGTTTTAAGAACACTTTCACTGCAGATCCGATAAAATGCAAAGAAAGTACCAATGTGAGATTTCTAAAGATAGCTACAGCACTTGACCCAAGGTTTAAGAATATAAGGTGCCTTCCAAAATCTAAGGGGGACGAGGTGTGGAGAATGCTTTCAAATGTCTTAAAAGAGCAACACTCCGATGCGGAAACTACAGAACCCGAACCACCAAAAAAGAAAATCAACCTTCTGCTGGTGGCATCTGACTCAGATGATGAAAAGGAACATGCGTCGGTCCGCACTGCTTTGGAGGTTATCGAGCAGAACCCGTTTTCAGCCTGGACATATGTCCTCTGAAATGGTGGTTGAAGCATGAAGGGACATATGAATCTTTAGTGTATCTGGCACATAAATATCTTGCAATGCTGGCTACAACAAAACAATGTAAAACTTTAGCGCCTACATGTCGACTCAGTCCTACTTCTTGTTCAGCCAATTGCTAAGAGAAACAAGTTTGTTTACGTTTACAGGAGATAATGATGCCCGCTTCTTATTTACAGTCACCTGAAAGTGAGAACAGGCATTTGCATGTTTTGTTTTTGTTATGTAACAAAAAAAATCGACATTTGTAAGTTGCACTATCATGATAAAGAGATCGCACTACAGTACTTGTCTGAGGTGAATTGAAAAATACTTTTCTTTATCTTTTTTACAGTGCAAATATTTGTAATAAAAAATAATATAAAGTGAGCGCTGAACACTTCGTATTCTGTGTTGTAACTGAAATCAATATATTTGAAAATGTAGAAAAACATCAAAATATATTTATAATAAATTTAAATTGGTATTCTGTTATTGTTCAACAGTGCGATTAAAACTGCGATTAATCACGATAAATTTTTTTACTTGTTTGACAGCCCTATTAGTCACATGAATTGTCCCTGTGTTTCCAGGATGCGGCCCTTGCTTATTCCATACTAAGCGTGTTTTGTTTTACCCTAATACTGCGGGGGTGTGGGGGGAAGAGATCTATTACTTCATAGATTTTAAGGCCAAAACTTGAACAATAATTAATTCAGTAGTGATTAAAATATCTAAACAGAGAGACAGAAATATTGTCTGTGATTTGGGTCTTTTTTAATTAAGGCATGTGTTCCTTGTTTAGGGTTGTTATACTTGTTGATATCTCAGTAACAAATTCCTTGTACATCATTCATATCCAACATTCCCTGCGACTTTTACTTGAAGAACAAATGTCAAACAAGGATTTCTTCAATATTATAGCGTAAGTAGCTGATCAAAAATATTTTTCTTTAAACGATTACCTATAACTCATTGTGGGCAAGCAGTACACTGGTAGCTAAATAGAAAAATGACATGAAAGATGGCTAACTAGCTATTGAAGATTGTCAATGTCTTTTCTGATTTAGATGATATTTTACAGTCTTTTTGTGATTGAATAATTACAAGAATAGCCTATGAAAGCCACCCTAATTTGCCCTTATCATCATTTTAAATAGTTGAAATATACAGAGGCCAGTCTGGTAATTAAGGATCATCATCTACTTTATGATGTTTATGCTGCATGATTTTGCACATTTCAAATAACAAATACTGTGCATATTATAGTATTGAGAACAGTTGCAAAATTCAAGTGTCAAAAACATCACATTTTAAAAAATAATTGGGTTTCTCAGGTCCCTCCACTGCAAAATCCCTCTTGCAATTTACAAGAGTCATAAATACAATAGTGTATGAACTTTGAATAGTATTTTTCCTAGTATACAACAATGCTAAAATTCCTTAATACACAGGTAGGTGTGAAATGTTCCATGGTTTGAAACAGAAACTGATATCAGACGACAAACATCTGTAATGCTAGATTTTATCTAGGGAATTTACATTGTACCCTTGTGAGCTATAATTTGAAAATGTAACTGCTGTTTTGTTTTCTCCAAAGATTTGGAAGTGACATCAAGTCTTGGAAACCAGAAATGGTTCCTTCAAATCCAGAAAATTTACAAAGTGCCTGGAGGTACAATCAAATTATAACTTGCTTATATTTATGAATTTAGTGAAAGTACTTATCCTAGAACAAATGTAGCATAGAACCAGGTTTAACCAGAGAAGTGAACAATTTTGCAGATTTAAAAAGTTTAATATGGTGTGCTGTACTATAGTTTGTGTAGTTCTACTCTGAAAAATGACTTGTGAAAACAGCGTGATAGCATTTAATATTTAGTGTGTTGAAATTATTTCCATATCATATGTGCTCCATTTAGAAGTGTACAGGTATTTTTTAAAATAATTGCCAAACCTTCAGATTCAACCTGAGAGCTGAAAGTCAATCCGGATTCTTTCTTTCCTATATACTGGCACCACTCTGCATGCCAAATTATGCCCTCATTGACCCTATGCAGTCCCATTGTATTCAGAAGATCTGCACAGATGTAACTGAATGGAATTTAGTAAACAGTTCTGTTGATGCATGAGTGTAGAATTATGAGTTAACATGGAATCTCATATTACAGCTTTCCTATATAATGTGCATTAATAATCCTTCTGCCTTAAGACTGTGCCTTGACCCTTTTCAAAGTGGCTAGTTTGCTGCTGTGGCTGCAGTACAAAAATTAGGCCTGTCCACTTGGGCCATTGTATCATCGGGCTGTGCTGAGTGTCATAATTCAAAAGCTATTTCTATATTCCAGTGCATCACCATGAGATTTTAGTTTGAGACACTGGGTTTAGTGACTTTTAGTGCTTCTTTGCATTCTTATTATTAGTAAAACTCTCTTTCTAGATGGGTGTTGAGCCTGCAGTGCAAAGGCAGTAGAAATTTCATGAGTGCTCTAAGAACAGCAGTGGAAGTAGACCTCAAAGATAAAGACAAACATGTATCTCAAGGACTTTATCTGCTTACCACTGGAGTTCCTGACCAGGATATGGTAGGTATCAATACAAAATTTTGTATGTTCTTTGTAAATATTTATTGCTTATTCAGAATTAATCTAAAACTTTTTTCAGCTACCTCCTGTAGTTTGGTGATAGAACACTTGTCTTTCATATAAGAAAGCCTGTCAACCATACCAGGATCTGTGACTTCACCTCCCGAAATTATTCATTCTTATATAACTCAAGGCAGGAAATATTGCTGGGTGAATCTCAAAAGGTTCTGGATGTTTTTCTGTGACCCGCCCCTCAACACTCACTGGCACTATAGATCCCTTTTCTAGTGACAGCAGGATCTTCCTTGCCCACTCCTGCCTCTATTTGGCAAATCCTCATCAGCCCCTCCTCCCCCCTCCCATGCCCCATCTGCAGGAGAAGACAACAGTCCACTCCCTCTTCAGCCAGGCCACACATCCTTCTCCAGACAGAAGAGGATTTAAATTATAAGGAGAAATCTCTCATCAGTTCTGTAGCTAACTCTAGAGTACATTTACTTAAAGTTAAGCTCTGAGGGTCAGATCCTTAGTTGGTATGAAGCGATATAGTGACTTCAATTGAATGACATTGATTTACACCAGCTAAGAATCTGGCCCTGCAAGTCAATAAAATAGTCACTCTTCTGAAGTTCATGGTAGTAGCCTTTCTTTTTGTCTTGTAGCATGCAGTTAGTACTTACGTGGCCGATGTCTGTGGAGGTTGTGATTTGCAGCTTCATGTCTGTCTGTTCAGTGTAAATGGTTTTGACCCCAATGGCATTATTCCATCTCGTTATGCCAATCCAAATGAAACCGCCAGCACGTTTAGAGAAATAGCACATGCTGCCAATGGAAGGTTTCATTGGTTTGGAGAAACAGGTATGTTTTTTAACTTCCATCTTAATATGTTCCTCCTCTATTGGGCAAGTCTGTAATGCACTATTACAGGCAACTGTTTCCTGAGATAAATATCTTAACACAATGTAAAGGAGAAGCTATTATACTGGCACTGAAGTAGACAGAGTACTCATCCCGGTTAAGGCCTCTAGGTGCTATTGCAATATAAAAGTTTAATGATGATGCAGGATTTCTGTACTTTAGTATTTTAGAACCTACCATATGTACTCGTTCATAAGCCGAATTTTTTTAGTAAAAAAAGGAAGCACCAGAGAAGGGGGTCAGCTTATGAACGGGTATAGAGAGGGAGAGGTGGGACACAGCCCCTCCCCCCAACAGAGGGAGCAAGGAGAGGCAACAGAGCCAGCAGGGAAGAGGCAGGGCCAGAGTCTCTCCGCTTCTGGCCACGCTGCTCTTCCCCCAGCCTCCGAAGCAGATCCAGCTCCGGGGCTGGCAGGCTGCAGCCTTGCCGCTCGGCCCCGCCCCCCAGAGCAGGCTGTGGCCGTGCCGCCCGGCCCAGCCCGCTGGAACATGTTGTGGCCGCGCCACCCTGTCTGGCCCGCCAGAGCAGGCTGCAGCCGCGCTGTCCAGCCTGCCGGCGCAGCTCCAGCCAGGCCAGACACATCCTCCCCTGGCCCTCCCTAGATAAGGTGGGAAAGGATGGGATGGGGAGAGTGTGGGGTCCCGGCCTACAGGTGGGGTCATGTGGGAGGTGGTCATAGGGGTTACTCCTCTGACCCCCAGCTTCTCCCCCCAAAAAAAATTTCCCCACCAGTTGCTGTCCCGGCCCGTCAGGGTAAGCAGCTGGCACTCCGGGACACTTTGTTTATTTAGGTTTACCTCCATGCCCGCGGATGATCGAGATAAACAAACCATCTCGGCCCACCAGCAGCTTATCCTGGTGGCCCGGGAGCCAAAGTTTGCTGACCCCTGAATTATAGGGTCGGTTTATGAATGGGTTATAAAAATTTTCCATTTTTACTTATCCATCTTGGGGGGGTCGGCTTATAAACGAACCAGCTTATGATCAAGTATATACTGTAATTAGAAACTAATGTAATAATAAGTCAACTCCGGATAGGCATTTCTAAAGACAAACATTTTAAAGTTTTTAATTACTTATAAAGTGTGGGCTAAATTATATCTAGCCCTTATGAAGTACACACTTTACTTTTTGTTCTCTTTTTCTGTTGATTTTTTTGTATGCTCTGCAAGTTGCAATATACTTTCTTTAAAATAATTACCTATTGATAAGCATATGTTTAATTACCAGGCATTTATGAAAGTGATGATATCAGTATTATTGTGTCTGAAATGGAAAAAGCAGTCAACTACTCCCAAAAGGTATGCTTTAAAAATACCATTTTAAATTTTCTTTAGAAAATAGCTCTACAATATTTGTTCAGTTGATGGAGTTCAGGCATTAGCTACGAAATCAAAATAATTTATAAGATAGTGCATGATTTAGGATAATATAAAGTAAAAATAGAGTTCTGCTCTGGAAAGCAACTATAAAACTGGCCTTGTGGTGTTCCATGTTTGTGTTTCAATGATTCCATATCAAATATGATGAGTTTATAAGTAAAAGGATGCTCTTTTTATCTGCCAATCCTGTAAACTCAGCCTGGGCTTTGAGAGTCAAGCTGGGTGGTTCTTGCACATCACCAGTAATAAAGATTCTGCAGCCAAATTATGCCCTTAATTATTTGTGAACAACCCAAATGGAAATAATAAATATAACTGTGGGCATAATTTGGCCTGCAGAATCTTTATTACTGGTGAAGGTACACAAAATGGTCAGAACTCTGCTGTGTAGTCTAATCAAGTTGTAGTTCAGTCTAGTGGATAAGGCACTGGGATTGGGAATCAGGAGGCCTGGGTTTCCTTCCCCTCTCTGCCTTTGTCCTACTGTGTGATCCATGGGCCAGTCACTCCATCTCTCTACACCTCTGTTTCCACTCCCATCTTTGTCTGTCTTGTACATGTAGATTGTAAACTCTTTGTGGCAGGGACTGGCTCTTACTTTGTACAGCACCTAGCGGAATGGGGCATTTAGGCACGGCTGTAATACAAGTGATAAAAAATTGATTCTTCGTACCCAGGTTGATTTTGCATTGCCATCAGTTTTACTTGTAAACTAAGGTAATATAATATGGAATCATTTATATACAACAAAAATGGACATTTGATTTGTTCTCAAATTACATTCAACGTAATGTCATGCATTTGACGTGCCTGTTTCTTTCGGAAATGGTTCTTCTGACTAATGCTAAAATTAGAAACCTTGAGGTAAATGTTCAAAAATCTACCCCTCATCATCTGCCCCCGTTGTTGAAAATCTACCTCATCAACTAAGGAAACATGTAACGTCTGTATGTAGGTTATTTGATTGTTTTTACTATGTTTTTTTCTGTAATGCTCTCTCCTTAAGAATAAAAGTGCTTGCTTAGAAAGGTCTGTGTGGCAACTTATAAATGTTCACACCCTCTGAGGAGAAAACAAAACATAGATGCACGCCTGTTTAGGCAGTCAGGTTTGCCAAGGAACTCACACTGTTGGCAAGGAACTGTGCAGGCTGGAAAAAAAACAGTTAGGAGGGACAAAGACCTGGGTCTCCCCCCCAAGAGATATGATGGCTGAGGAGCCAAGAAGCCTAGAGTAGGCTATACCATGGAGGGGGTTGCACATGCAGTTGTCCCAAGCTGTCACAGGTGTAATATAGTTACAGTTTAAAAGCTGAGTTTCTAATATATGGAAGACCCTGAGGAAGGTATATTGTATTCTGATATCTTTGTTGCTCAGGCAAATGCAGAGGGAAGGAGATTCCATTGACAAAAACTAGGTAGATATTCAGGAGAGTCTTATGATATATGTCTTATTTATTGCTTGTATCATTTTAAATTAACCACCTAGTGTTCACATAGCTAATCTCTGTAAAATATTTCGTTGTTGGCTTTGTCCTCTCTCTCCCACTCAATCCTGTTTGTTACACCAACTTATCTGTGCCTCGTTTTAAATCAGATTGTGTACTCTTCAGGACAGGAATTTTCTTTGTGTGTTTGTGCAGTGCATAGCACAGTGGGGCTCCAATCCTGACTGGGACAGGTAGGTGTTGCTGTATTACAAATAAGGAATAGTAAGGTGGCTGTTTAAAATGTATACTTAAATTGCCTGCAAAGGAACTGTTAAGCTGAGCAACAATCTGAATTTTCATTTCAGTGTGCCTTGCTGGTGGAATCCTTAAAGCAACGTTCAGGAACTCAGTTGGTTAATCAGTTTATCCCAGAAGAAGGTTTAAAGATGCTCTTAAAAAAGGAGAGAACTAGAGCACAGAAATTGCTGCCTCCTAAACCTACAGCTCTCACTCTGGCTAGAATGGTTTGATTTCATTTATTACCCATATTTTAAAGATATACTCGTTCATAAGCCGAATATTTTTAGTAAAAAAGGGAAGCACCAGAGAAGGGGGTCGGCTTATGAATGGGTATAGAGAGAGAGAGGTGGGATACAGCCCCTCCCCCCCCCCCCAACAGAAGGAGCAAGGAGAGGCAGCAGAGCCAGAAGGGAAGAGGCGGGGCCAAAGTCTCTCCACTTCTGGCCACGCTGCTCTCCCCGCAGCCTCTGAAGCAGCTGCAGCTCCGGGGCTGGCAGGCTGCAGCCATGCCGCTCGGCCCCACCCCCCAGAGCAAGCTGTGGCCATGCCGCCCAGTCCAACCCGCTGGAACTTGCTGCAGCCACACCGCCCAGTTTGGCCCACCGGAGCAGGTTGCGGCCGCACTGCCCAGCCTGCCGGCGCAGCTCCAGCCAGGCCAGACACATCCTCCCCAAATAAGGTGGGAAGAGATGGGATGGAAAGAGTGTGGGGGTCCCGGACTAGGGGTGGGGTCATGTGGGAGGTGGTCACAGGGGTTACTCCCCTGACCCCCAGCTTCTCCCCACAAAAAAATTTCCCCACCAGTTGCTGTCCCGGCCCATCAGGGTAACCCGCTGGCATGCTGGGACACTTTGTTTACTTAGGTTTACCGCCGTGCCTGCAGACGCTCGAGGTAAACAAACCATCTCGGCCCGCCAGCGGCTTATCCTGATGGCCCAGGAGCCAAAGTTTGCTGACCCCTGAATTATAGGGTCGGCTTATGAACGGGTCATAAAAATTTTCCATTTTTACTTATCCATCTTGGGAGCGGGGGGAGGGTTTTGGCTTATAAATGAACCAGCTTATGATCAAGTATATACAGTAATCTGTTTTAGTGAGTGACAATACACAAGAGGTCAGATGCTGCCCTTTGGAAGAGGAAAGTGCTTAAGATGGAAATTTTAGGGAATATCTTTTTGGTAAAATACCATAATAATACTCAGCAATTATATAGCACTTTATGTTGAGTGCTACATAAACATTATCAGTAAGTAATCCTCTTAACAACCATGTGAGGTAGGCATAGTGATACCTGCCAGGTGGTACAAGAGACCACACTTGTAATGCAACCTCCTGGCCTAGGAAACTGCACCAAAGTATATACAAACATAGCAAGTACAGTTTTGCATTGCTTCTGTTTAAAAAAAAACAATTCTGAATAGCCAGTTTTGTCAGTCCCTTGAGTGGCAACTTATGAGAGATGCTGCAATATATCATCTCCATTTTATAAATGAGACTGAAGCAGAGAAGTGGCTTTCCCAAGGCCACACAGTGAGTCAGTATCAGAACCATGATTAGAATTCAAGACTTTTTGCCTCCTGACCCTTTGCTGGAATAGTCTCAGTGGATAATCTCAACAACTGTTCCATGATAAATTATCCAAGACAGTATTTACCAAATATCCCATAAAAAACACAGGACAAATGTATAATACAAGACATGATATGAAGCATTGTTGTATACTTAGAGATGTGAAAATCTTCACAGAATTCTCGGTAGAAGTCTAGTGATCCTTTAATGTTCTCTTTAGCCATAGTTAGGGTTTGTCAGCTAGAGGTGATCAGGTTTGTTATGCTGTTTGCTCCAGAACGTCCTCTGTACATTCAGTGGTAAAGCAAAGGTCTGACCCTACTGTTGAAGCCAACAGGATTTCAATGAGAAAATACAGCATAGTGAATTAATTGGGGTGGGATGCTCCTGGAAGTTAGCCTGTGCTAAAACTCATCTGCAAGTTTGTCATTGATACCAGAGTAAAATGGAGATAGAAAATAGGCCCTAGTGTATTGAGTGTGAGAATTCTGTAACAAGATGCAGTCAAAAGGAAATGTTTAGAAGATTCACTCATTATCTGTGCTTTTAGAATATCAAAGACAATCATGAGGGGGAAAAAAATGCTGCCTTAAAAGCTCTGACATGGCGTCCAACTAGTGCCAAAGCAGAAATCCCACCACGTATGTATAGATAAAGTTCATTATTTTATATCGAAAGCCACTGGAATAGTTAGATTAGAACAAGTGTGTTTATCTTCGCAAACACTTTCTAGAACCTGATTATACACTTCTTAACCAGACAGCTATGACAACTAGGAAACAGGACAATTGTTTTCAAAGTAAAGCCATTTCAGTTTAGAAAATCAGAATTGATTTGGTTCTAAATTCATATTCCATCATCTCTTGAAGTTTCAGCCAGTGAGGAGTAATATGTATTGTTACTTGCCTTCCCCAATGATTATGGTGTTAATCTCTCAACCTCAGATTCATAAATCTGTTCATTTTACCTCTTTGTAAGTGTCTAAGCTTGTTGATCCCCACTTGTATATGGAGAACATGAGTGAATTAATAATATTTGACCATTTTTATCTACATGTAAAATCTTTTAGGTATTTCGATCTGTGACCATGTAAAATTATGACATGAATAGTACAGTGGAGTAACATTGCAAAAGCAGGCATGATTGTCCTATCTGAAACAATACAATATTTACTATTATATTGTAGCTCAGCCGATAAAAGAATGGACTCAGACTTCTGTGAAGAAGAAACATAAATCAAGAAAACAGTCACAGATCTCCCTCTCAGTATTTTATATTGACAAAGGAAAAAATGTGGGTAAGTGCTCTCAGCATCTGACAGCTAAATATTTGTCTTTTTACTTACAAAACTATTTAGATATTAATTCACTGAACACCAGCAAGCTTTTTACACTGATTTTTACGCATAGGAGAAATGTATGGAAAATGGTTTGTCAAATGGTGAACAGTACAACCAGTGATTTATTTTATGCTTTCATTGATTTCCTGCATGATCTTGGCCAAATCACTTCTCTCTACATCATTTCAGTATATGTACACTGAATGGAATGACATTTACCCACCTTTGTAAAGTTCTTTGAAATAATCTGCTCAAAGATATTATAAGTCAATAGTATTATCGTTGTCGTATGAGCCCATGTGGAAAAGTTTGGATCACAATGCTCCACAGCAAATACAAGTTTAAAAGGGAAGTGACATTTTTTATATACAAAATGTTTTAGAGAATCTTAGGCACATATATTATGCCAACTACAGAAAAGATCCCATTGACTTAAGCATGGCCATGATTTCACCCAGAGTGTCTAATTTCACTTTTTTTCTGCTCTGGCTAGGTGCAGTTTACAGAAAGTATCCAAAGGAAAAAAGCGTGAGGAGGTCTGTTCCTGTTGCTACACTGCCAAAGGAAGAGGAAATATGTTCAAGCAAAGAGGTATTCAGTTATTTATTAATGTTACCACCATCTTTATTAGACCACTTAAGAGAAATGAACATTGAAAATGAGTATTTGTGACTTAGACAAATATAGTTTTGCATGTGGTTTTAATATTTGCTGTCATAGATCTAGTTAAGTTAACAGAGTGCTCTATTTTTTCTCTTTAAAAGTGGTTGAACAAGTACAGTATAAAAAAGTTGAAGTTAGAGTTGCCCAGAATTATGTTTGGTCCCAACTGTGTTCACCAGAAGAAAATGGTCGAGTCTTTGCACAAGAAAGTGTCAGCAAAATACTGTACCATCTTCCCCAGTGTGGAAATCAATGTAAGTTGATGCAGATATCATGAACCCTTGTATTTGAGGTGCATATCATAACATGGTTTTGTATTCATTTAACACAGTTCCAGTTGGTCTCTAATTGTGCCAAACCAGTGTTAAATTTACACTATGGGTTAGATTATTATCTTTCCCGCAGTATACAAAAACAACAGGATCTATCTGTTAATAAGAAGCTGTATATTATTTTAAAATTATTGTGGGTAATATACAGTACACCTGTACGAATATATGTATGCACTTAATATCCCTAGACTAGTTCTAGATTAAGATCTCTTCTGCCCCAGCAATTTGAAAGGAAAAAGACATAAAGGGCTAAATCTATCCGTTCTGACTCGAATAAATTTCTCACTGAAATCAGTAAGAGTTGTGTGTGAGTAGAAGCTGATGGATTTGGTTCAGGCTGTAAACATTTCCATGTAATTAGTTAAAGTACAGATAATTCAACAATCTGAGGGAAACAGCAATTTACCCTAAGGTATTGATCAATGGTCTGTCACCTAACTAAAGTGACACCATAAAAATACAAGAAATAAATGTATCCAGTCAAATTGCATATGCACCCTCGTTTGACTAGAACCAGGTTTTCCTAATGTGGTTAAACCTACAACAGCTGCCAAAGGTGTAATATGGGAGCTCTCCTACATCACTGCCTTCAGCCACTATATCATGGGTGTTCTAGATGGTAACATTCATGTCCCTGAGCAGCCATATAGACTGACATGGCAGCATAGTACATGTCTGCTGAAATAAGACATTCTTCTACCAATGGTGTAAATTGTTCTAGGGTATTGTGAAACACCTACAATTTCAGCCTAAGGAACTAGAAGCCTATGTTGAACAAATGGAGAGGGTGTTACGTTGCTATATACGAAGAATACAGTGGCTTCTCTCAGGTAGGCTTTACATTTGGAATAGGGATGAGGTTATAATCCATGGTTGTGCAAGTGTAATCCAAGCATGATTAAAATATTTCCTCTTGCCTACTCCTCCTACTGGCATAAAATGTGGACAAAATAGTAAACATTAGGTCTGAATAAGGAGCTAGTGTATCTATTATTCCATGATTATTTAGTTGCACAATTTGCTGAAGGATCCACTCCCTTGTCCTCTCCTTGCTGCAGAATTGTGCTCCAGAATCTAAACTTTCATTTTTTTAAATTAATGTTTATGGTAAAGTCCTCATGGTTGTAAAGAAAACCTTGAAAGATCAACTAAGGTATGTACACTGCAATGAAAAACACACAGTTGGCCCATGCCCTCTGACTTGGGCTCGCGGGGCTCAGGCTGCAGGGCTGTTCCATTGCAGTGTAGGCTTTCTGGGCTCAGGATGGAACCTGAGCTTTGGGACCCTCCCACCTTGCAAGGTCCTCCAGCCCAAACCAAGAAGTCTACACTGCAATGAAACAGCCCCACAGCCTGAGCCCCAGGAGCTTGAGTCAGCTGGCATGGGCCAGCTGCAAGTTTTTATTTACAGTGTAGACATACCTTAAGTGCAAACTTGGCATGCAATATTCTCTTCCAGAGTCTGCGGAGAGTTTGAAACACTAGCTTTGAGTGGTGGGAACTGCCTCTGTTAATCTCAATAGGGTATTAACCCTAAAACCCAAAGATTTCAAGGCAATCCAAGTAACTGTGTGGAATTTAGAAGAGTCCATCTTTAAACAGAAAGCTTTTCTAAACCTTAATTGCAGCATAATTGGTACTCTGCTATAATCGGTTAAATACTAACACTAAACATTTCACTGCAGATCATTTTAATAAAAACATCTATTTAATGTGCTTATCCCACAAATCCAAATGGTTTGTCATGCCTCCTCAGTGCCAGATGTCTTTATTGCCCTTATATAGCTGCCAAAAGCTCCTGCTTTCCCACCTGACTTCTAGAATGCAGTTATCAGCTGCATGCCCCAAAAAAAGTCAATGTTGAAAACTGAAGATGTGGGGATAGTGTTAAATACATTAAATTTACTGTCAAAAAATCACACAAGGACTGCTGTACTGCTTGTGGTATTGGTGTTTATTTTTAAAAATTAAAAGAAGTTGCATTGGAATTTCCAATCTGCCACCTCAGAGTGCAGCAGAATCCAGGGACCTTGCAGCTGAATTTAGACCCTGCTTGCTATGGAGTACATGGTGCCCTGCTCATACATTTTTTAGTGTTTGTGAAAAGTACCAGGTTGATATTCCTGGAAACAGAACATGGCCACAGCAATGCAAGCTTCCCCACATCCACCACTGCTAATGTGCCTCAATCTTGACATGGAGGGCCCATTCTAAGGGTGAAAGAATGGTTCAGTACCCAAACTGATTAAGTCTTGGGCTTCATGTACAGCTATATCGCAGCACAGCTACACCACTGTAGCACTTTAGTGAAGACGTTCCTACGCCTACAGGAGAGCTTCTCCTATCGCGTAGTTAATCTACTTCCCCGAGAGGCAGTAGCTCTGTCAGCGGGAGAAGCTCTCCCACTGACAGAGTGCTGTCTCATGGGGGGTTAGGTCAGTATAATTTAGGGCTATCAAGTGATTAAAAAAATGAATTGCGATTATTCGTGCTGTTAAACAATAATAGAATACCATTTATTTAAATATTTTTGGATGTTTTCTACATTTTCAAATATATTGATTTCAATTACAACACAGAATACAAAGTGTACAGTGCTCACTATATATTTTTTATTACAAATATTTTAACTGAAAACAACAAAAGAAATAGTATTTTTCAGTTCACCTAATACAAGTACTGTAGTGCAGTCTCTTTATAATGAAAGTTGAACTTACAAATGTAGAATTATGTACCAAAAATAAAACAATGTAAAACTTTAGAGCCTGCAAGTCCACTCAGTCCTACGTCAGCCAATCACTCCGACAAACAAGTTTGTTTACATTTGCAGGAGATAATGCTCCCCGCTTCTTGTTTTCAATGTCACCTGAAAGTGAGAACAGGCGTTTGCATCACACTGTTGTAGTCGGCGTCGCAAGATATTTACGTGCCAGATGCGCTAAAGATTCATATGTCCTTTCATGCTTCAACCACCATTCCAGAGGACATGCGTCCATGCTGATGACAGGTTCTGCTCGATTACCATCCAAAGCAGTGCGGACCAACATGTTCATTTTCATCATCTGAGTCAGATGCCACCAGCACAAGGTTGATTTTCTTTTTTGGTGGTTCGGGTTCTGTAGTTTCTTCCGCATCAGAGTGTTGCTCTTTTAAGACTTCTGAAAGCATGCTGTGTACCTCATCCCTCTCAAATTTTGGATGGCACTTCAGATACTTAAACCTGGGGTTGAGTACTGTAGCTATTTTTAGAAATCTCACATTGGTACTTTATTTGCGTTTTGTCAAATCTGCTGTGAAAGTGTTCTTAAAACAAACATGTGCTGGGTCATCATCCAAGACTGCTATAACATGAAATATATGGCAGAATGTGGGTAAAACAGAAAAGGAGACATACAATTCTCCCCCAAAGAGTTCAGTCACAAATGTAATTAACACATTATTTTTTTAACAAGCGTCATCAGCATGGAAGCATGTCCTCTGGAATGGTGGCCGAAGCATGAAGGGGCATACGAATGTTTAGCATATCTGGCACGTAAAGACCTTGCAATGCCTGCTACAAAAGTGCCATGCAAACGCCTGTTCTCACTTTCAGGTGACATTGTAAATAAGAAGGAGGCAGCAGTATCTCCAGTAAATGTAAACAAACTTGTTTGTCTTAGCGATTGGCAGAAGAAGTAGGACTGAGTGGACTTGTAGGTTCTAAAGTTTTACATTGTTTTGTTTTTGAGTGCAGTTATGTAACAAAAAAAAAATCTACATTTGTAAGTTACGCTTTCATGATAAAGAGATTGCACTACAAAACTTGTAAGAGGTGAATTGAAAAATACTATTTCTTTTGTTTATCATTTTTACAGTGAAAATATTTGTAATAAAAAATAATATAAAGTGAGCACTGTACACTTTGTATTCTATGTTGTAATAGAAATCAGTATATTTGAAAATGTAGAAAAACATCCAAAATATTTAATAAATTTCAATTGGTATTCTATTGTTTAACAGTGCAATTAATCGCGATTAATTTTTTTGAGTTAACTGCGATTAATTGACAGCTCTAGTATAACTGCATTGCTTATGCATGTGGACAAAGTTATACTGATATAGGTATGTAATGTAGACCTGGCCTTTGACCTGTACAGCATCTTCAAAAGACAAGCCTGGGTGCTTACATTCACAACTTTGCTAGACACTAAAAAACCTGGTCTTAAAGACACTGGATGTATGGGCTTATTACAACAATCTGTAACCCACTAACCCCCCTTTTTTGTCCAATGACAGAAGAGGTGTCAATGGGCCACTTCACCTTGAATGGTCCCTTAGAAGCTGTGTTAAGTATGTATGCTAAACAATCTGTTACACCTTGTATGTAGCTGTGACACTCTGAGAGATGTCTACACTGCAATTAGAAACCCGAGGCTGGCCCATGCCAGCTGACTTGGGCTTGCGGGCTCAGGCTAAGGGCTGTTTAACTGAGGTATAATGTTCTGACTCAGGCTGCAGCCCAAGCTCTGGGACCCTCCCATCTTGCAGTGTTCCAGAGCCCAGGCTTCAGCCTGACTGTCTACACTGCAATTAAACAGCCCCTAAACCTGAGCCCCACAAGCCAGAGTCAGCTGGCATGGGGCAGCTGCAGATTTGTAATTGCAGTGTAGATATACCATAAATGCCTTTCCCAGACCTGAATAAGAGCTCTGTGTAGCTCAAAAGTTTGTCTCTTTTACCAACAGAAGTTGGTCCAATAAAAGATGTACCTCATCCACCTTCTCTTTCTAATATCCTGGGCCCAACACAACTACAACAATGCTGCAAACAATGGAAAATTGAACTGATAATCTCAGTTGAAATGGTATATTTATAAAATGAGTCTATGAACTAATATTATGCTCTAAATCTCATGTTCTGGACTAGGAAGCCGGCGATTATTTGGCACCATTTTGGAGACAAAAGTATGCATCTTGATTGATACATCTGGTTCCATGGACCCTTATTTGCAACAGGTCACAAAAGAGCTTACCTCCCTCATCTGGGAACAGCTAAGAAAGAATAATGCTAGGTATGTGTGAAAAGCTGATGACTGAAAGCTGTACAGTACTAAATAGCTAATTAAATGGTATTGAAACACAATAGGAGCAGTTATTAGGAAATAGTACAGAATACATGTTTATTTTTTAAACCAGTAAGTATCTATTAAATCTTACATCTTTTCAAAGGATGTAAAGCAGTACATCCTTGATTATTTGAATCTCATTTATCTGAAATGACCTCTTATCCAAAATAGTTTTGTCCCCCAGCATCTGTTGTTTACAAAGATAATTTGATCAAAAACCTTGATTAGCCAAACTTTTTTAAAAAATTACCCATTCAGATAATAGAGGCTGAACAGGTCTCAGTATACAGAACATACATGGGCATTGCTTTTTAAAACAGTGCTAGCATGAGAGGGAGCCTGTGCCTCAGAATAGACTTGGACAGTCCAGTTAGTTTGCAATCTTTCAGATGGCACCATTTGAATAAGTATTGTGAGCTGTTCTCTGATAGAAGGAAAAACACAACTCCGGACTCAGAAGAGAGAGAAGGGAGTACCCGCCAGGAAACTCAGTGGAAAGCATGCGCATGGGAAGCCCAACTCAATAAAGTGCAGTCCAGATGCTAGCTATCATCAGCTGGGAAACAGTGAAAATCTTTAGGCCAGCAAGATGGCAGCCATTGGGGACTGAAAGTAACAGTAATGTATAAGAACCACTCAGGTGGAATGAACTTCCAATTTATTATTATTTATTTGTATTACAGTAGCAGCTAGCGGCCCCAAGTGAGTTCAGGGCCCCACTGCGCAAGGTACTTTGCAAACACACTGTAAGAGATGATATACCTGCACTAATATGCTGACAATCTAAATAGATTCTGAGAAAGGGAATACTGTAACATATAGTTTGCATAGATACTTTTTGTAGGTGGGGAGAACTAAGGGATAAAGAGATTAAGTAATTTACCCATGGTCACATAGTGAGTCTATGGCAGATATAGGAACTGAACTCAGGTCTCCTCAGTCCCAATCCTGTGCCTTACCCACAAGAGTATTATTCCTCCCAAACTTAACCTAAATATAGAAAATAGAACACATAGGTGCTGACATTTGACACTAAAATATAATTGTGTATTAGGATGCTGATATTGGCATTGTCAATAACAGAATTACATCTTTCTTGCCAGGTTTAACCTGCTGAGATTTGCAGAAGATATAGACACTTGGCAGGAGTTTCTTGTAGAGGCTACAGATGAAACATGTCATGATGCTGTACAATGGGTGTCAAAATTCCAAGCTCATGGCAATACATGTGTCCTTAAGGCTTTGCAGGTTAGTTAACTGTATATCATATTGTGGCAAAATAATGTGTATTATGATAATAAAAACATTGCTCTACATAACCAAATTATTTTCCAGCGTTAATGTCAGTTAAGTGCTAATTTAGCACAAAACACTTGAAAAATGTGTAATATATTGAACAGATCTGGGATCAAGCCACATTTGGATCCAGTCCTTATCCCAAAATTCAGAGGTGTTTGGAACCATCATTAGTATTGGAGTCAGTAAAAACCTAAAATGTTTCATTCTTTTAGATTAATGCAGCTGTCCACTAACCCTCTGCACATTCAACCAAAGTTTAGAAAAAAGAGATAACATGCCCGTAACTAGTTCTTCAAGATGAGAGCCCTTGTAACGCCACTTGTTTGGGATATTACGTGTGCTTGGGGACAAGTTGGAGCCCCCTAGGTCATTGAGGCCATGTACATGCTCCTTTGTGGATCCAAACTGACACACCTGACAATATATAAAGTACCGTATCCACTCCGCTTCCTTTTTCCACATAATCAAATCTTCACCTAAAGGCTTCAAAGAAGTGGAAAAAGTAGATGAGAAGTGTGAATCTATATGGACAATCACTTGAAGTACAGTAACTAATAAGTATCCCTTCTTTCTCTTGTGAGAATTGCCAGAATACTATGGAAGATTAACTCTTAAGAGGTGAATATGTAGAGGGCTAATTAGGGATCCTACAATCCCTAATTTGGAATCAGTTCTAGAAAACAAGTCAAGAGAGTATTGCTGGCTAAATGTAAATCTAACTCCAGATAGCCTTACAAAACTCCCAGTTGGAGGCAATTCTTAGGTAAGGCTGCACTGGATCTAGTGGAATGTGATCTCAGTCTCATCGTCCCAGTACAAGTTTTCTTAGTGTACACAAATCTTTAGATAGTGAAATACCTGCCAAGTCATGATACTCTGATTTTCAGAGGTTGAGTCCCTACAAGTTCAACTGAAGTCAATGAAGTCTTACTAGCCCAGTTCAAGTCAGCAGCTTTCAAAATCAGGACCAACTAATCTGCCTACCTAGTCTAATTCACTGAGACAGTCTCGGAAGATTATCTTTCCCTGGGTTTATTGTCTTATGAACATTCTATCAATTTAGAAAAAAGATGTATCCTTTCTAAACAGTAATTAAGATCCTTTTCATATTCAATATAGTCATTTTCTGTTCTGCGCATCTTGATATGATTTGTGTGTAGTTACCGAAGTAAACAGGATTTAGAAAACATTACAATAAAGTGAAAATGCTGTTTAAATGGTACCCCAATGTTTAAATTCATTTTCTGCTTTTTCAGAAAGCTTTCTGTTTTCAAGATCTAGAGGCACTGTATGTTCTGACCGATGGAAAGCCAGATACCAGCTGCAGTCTCATTCTAAAAGAAGTTGAAAAGATTAGAAAGAAACAA
Organism: Terrapene triunguis; assembly: GCF_002925995.2. Lineage (NCBI taxonomy): Eukaryota > Metazoa > Chordata > Testudines > Emydidae > Terrapene > Terrapene triunguis. Next base: position 15,953,623 of record NW_020664444.1, on the reverse strand, counting down.
ACCATTAAAATCCACACCATTTCTTTTAACTGTTCAGACAGGTATATATTACTTTACAGAAGAGTATGAAATTCGTTAAAATACTAGTTTAGGTATTGTCATTGTAATGCTCCCAATGGTAACACAAAAGCATGAGTACCAACATCAGCGTAGACTGTTAAAAACCAGGGAACAAACTCCTAATTTGTTATGAGTTCTAAACTTAGATTTCATCAGCCAACTGCAAATTCCTCAGGCACTTTAACAGTCTTAAATGGAGTCACAGACAGAGACTCCTTGCAGACTCAGGTCTGTCTTGCCACATAGGTGAGCATAGCTCTGTGATAGCTGGCCCTTTACACTAAGCACAGTAATATTCAGGTTACTCCTGATCCCAAAGGAATAGTCACCACGGGTCAATTGTGCTTTAGGTCTGACACCCACAGTGCTTGTAACTAATCCTATAGTAAACTATATGAAGATTTATTAGATAGGAAAAGGAAATTGGAGAGCTGTTTATAAGCAAGCAAGCAGACCCACAAATGAGTTAGTCTTAGGTTTCAAAAAGTAATAAAGGCTTCTATAATCAGCAAGCTCTGTTTGTCCTTTAGGGCTAACCTAGGCTAAACAGCTAAGGATCTCTTGCTTATGCCTAGAAACACCTTGCACCCCTAGAGTCCAAGCAGCATAGAGATACCTAGTTCCTTTTGTTTGGGATTTTTATCCCCCTCCTGCCATGTGCTCTGAGCTGCCAACTCAGCTAATGGGAGTAGAGCAGAACAGTAATAAGTCTGTAGACACTACCTATGCTGATGGGAGGGATTCTCTCATCGGTGTAGGTAATACACCTTCCCAAGAGGCGGTAGCTAGGTCAATGGAAGAATTTTTCTATTGACGTAGTGCTGTCTACTCTGATGGTTAGGTCTGTTTAACTATGCACTTAGGTGTGTGGATTTTTCACATTCCTGAACAACATAGTTAAGCCGACTTAATTTTCTAGTGTAGACCAGACTATAATTAGTGTGTAATGATTCACAGTCATAGAGGCTCACAATGGAGTCTCATATATTACATTACAATATGGAACACATATTAACAAGCAAGATTAATGGATGCAGCAACTCAAGCATTCAGTAAAGTCCAAATACTAAACTCTCTTATAATTCTAATAACCTATTTTATCAATATTAACCCACAAGTGAGGCAGATAGATTCCAGTTATGTATCTGTTAGTGTCCAGTTGAGACATGGATACCATAGCATTAGCTGGCGCCTGGCCTGCCAGCATCACAGTCATGTTTTGCATTCCTTGTTTTCCTGAAACTCTGGATATATGGAACACTGTGTTGTGGTGACTTAACACATACGTTGATTTACAGATTCAGATAATAGGTTAAGGCAGCAATTATGGCTGTTTAAAAACAAACCTTGTGTTGTAAACTGAGCAAGTCTCTTAATGTGTAACATATACTATTAATAAAGGACACAAATGTCATATTTAATATCACTTTTCTGACCCTAACTTGCACTGAAATTGAATCTCAGTGTCTTCCTTTTTGGTGTAGCTGTAGACTTCAGGGGCCAGCTCCTCAATTTGTGTAAATTGTCATAGCTCCATTGACTTCAATGGGAGTTTTGACAATTGACATTCGTGGAGAATCTGGCCCTAGAGATAGAGATCTATTACTTTATTGCCATTGTAAGTCATTTAAGTTACTTATCGTACCCGTGATTTTTTTCTCCAGTGTGTAAATCCACATTTCTGCCTAGAAGTCTGGGTTCCAGTGCTTATTGCTATGCTGTCCCTATAACTGTTGGTTAAAAGTAACCAGCCTTTGGAGTTTATGATCACTAAGTATTATTATATAATTTATATATCCCCCCATAGCTGGAAAAGACTCTAGAAATGATCTAGATATTTGTAAGCTTACTCCCCAAACTGCATGCTTAGAAATACAAGAGTCCCTGACAGAAAGGCTCTAGTAATGCTCAGGAGCAATCATTACTGGTAATTTACTGCTTTATTGTCAACAGAAGAGCTAATGAATTTCTGAAGAAGCTGGCCTCTCAAACAGGAGGACGCTACCATCGCTGTATTGGAGATATGGATGGACAGTTAGCAGCACACAGAATGTTGACAGAAGGGTTTGATGATGATGATGTATGTTCAATAGTTGTTTGGATTGTGTTTCTTTATGGAATGTATATTTTTCTCCATATCTAAAGTACACTTTTAAAAAAATAAAATATAAGACTCCCAAGGTATCTTGCACTGAGATGTTTGGGATCCGAACAACAAAATTTAATGTCTGGCTATACCTATTGCCCAGCCACACTGAGGAGGTGAATGAAGCCATGGAAGGAGTGTAAGATGCAGAAGAATTTGGAAATGAGAGCAAACCAAAACCCTGGATCTGAATACCCCTGAGTTGTATCAAAGTTCGGCTGTCCTCCTCACTACCATCTATTTATGTTTTATCCATCTATTATGTCTTGGTTTTAGATTATAAAATATTTGGGACAGGGACTGTCATTTACTATGTTTTTACTGTGCTTAGTATACTGGGGCTCCAACCTGATTGAGGCCTCCAGGCACTATTGCAATAGAAATGTTTAATAAAAATAAAGACCAGATCCATCTCAAGTAGAATTTGGAGTTAAACCCTCTGTTCTATCTCTTCATAAATAGAAGATCTTGTCTGGCCCTGGTGAGTGTGAAGTTCAGAAGTTTGGGTTCAATTATTTACATTTGTTTGCTGCCCTAAGATTTGTAAGCAATTGCTGTAGATTATAGCAACCACATTTTAATTTTATATTTTAGGATCCAGTTTTTCCTTTCTTCGAAGGAGATGATTTAAAGAAACTTGCTCAAGAAGTAGCAAAAGCCAGAAGCTTTTTAATGCAGGCAAAATCTTTTAGGTGAGTATCTATCCAGGATCTTTCAATAAATACTGCTTTTCTTTCATAGAGGGAGCCAAGGAGGAAGTTACATGGTTAAAGAATATCTGGCTACCAATTTCTGCTTCTTACAAAAGAATCATTTTATCTCCCCTATATTTGTTTCTTGCGCTCACGGCATTATTTTTAAGTGTGAGGAAGGGACATCCATGCAGACTGCCTCCTCTAGAGTTTCTGTTCTTATACCACAACCAATCACCAGTATCTGAGCATCTTCTAGAAGTGCACTGAGCTACGTGACTAATATCTCTGTCTCTTGTGGGTGTCTCTCTCTCCCTTTTCCTAAGTGAAAAATTCTGTGAGGTTGATCTTTTTGTTCAGCTCTCCCCTCTTCCCTACCAGAACAAGGTACTGCTTGGTTCCTATCTTCTTCAAAGAGAAAAGTGACTCTATCTGATGTGAGCTTCCTCCTCCCTTTCACTCTCCACTCTCCGTCAGCCTGATTTCAGAATCTGAAGCATCAGTCCTACTCTTTCTCTGCCAACACCATTATCTGCTCCCTCGGTCTCATCCTCTTGTGACTTCTGTGACCCTCTACCATCTTCTGCATAGTATCTCTTTCTACTGGCAACTTTTCTTTCAGCATCTCCTGTGGCTGCTCCACGTTCTTTGCTTCCACATTCTGTCAGGGTTCCACAGGGTTCAGTGCTGGCCCCTCATCACTTCTCTCTGTGTGCTTTAGTTCAAGGCAGCCTAATCTATCCTCATGGTTTAAGTTATCATCACTATGCCAGTAACTCCCAGACAATTTCTCTCTCCTCCCCGTCCTCTTCCCCTTCTGGATTTCCTGCCACCATTAGAAGCTCTTATCACAGAAAGATATGGCACATCGGGAGAAGGGCATTACTCAGACATAAATGATTTAAAAAATTAAACCTAACAAACTTGCATAATTTTACAAACAACCTTGTAGTGCTGTGAAAAATATCATCTGTTCTTGTATGCAACAAGTCCACAACAAATCAATTTCAACAAGTACAACTGAACTACAATTGATCCTTATGTTCCTACGATGTCATTCTGATGTCACCCAGGGCCAGGGCCAGTGCTTAAATTGTGCCAGGGCTTATCAGGGCTGAGCCCTGGCACTCTAGGTTGGCAATTCATAGCCCTGGTACCTCTGGGCTTGCTGCATAAAGTTATGTAAAAAAAAAAATTGTTTGAAGCCCAGCACCTCTTTTATTACAAATTAAGCAATGGCGAGAGCTAATTGGAGAGACATAGTAATAACTATATAACTAGATACCTTCTTTTAGGAAAAAATGCTGTGATAATTTTACATTCCTTATTTTTCCTTTTAAATAGGTTGCTATTAGAAAAATGGAATTTGGACCAAAAGGACAATTCTTTTTTTAAAAAAAATCCTCAGGTAACCAGTCAGTACAAAACAAGTCATTGATTGTATATTTTTATGAGGATGTTATTTCAAATTAGAATCCCGTATTTTCCAACTTCGGAGAGAGTCATTGCTTAATGTAAATAGCTATTCATTCCAGCTGTTTTAGTGTTTAGCTCAGTTACCTTAGCAGCAGCAGCACCTAACAAATACATGCACAAGGAAGTTCACAGGTTGTAATGTGTTTTGGGAGGATGAAAAGTGCTATACAGACGTGTGTTTTATTAATTAAGGGCTCCATGCTTCAGAAAGAATTAATAGCAAAGCTCTTTTGGAGGCATAGTGCCCAATATTATGTGTTTTTGCTGGAATAAAAATTTATAAGAGATTCTAGTCCATGTCTGTTGGTAACATGTGACTATCAGGTTATAAAAACTTTGAATAGTAAAATACAGTATACATTGGTATCAGCAGCATCCAGGTATAGCAGGGTTCAGACGAATGGATTCCAAGATAAAAATGAGAGCACTGTTTACCAAAATTTTAAATGAACCAAAGATGCACTGTTCAAGCATGTACTAACTTAGCTGCTTCAATGCAATACTATTTTAATAGGCATGCATTGAGTAAGGAAGCCCTTCTTCACTTGATGTGACTTCAGTGGGACTACTCATATGTTAAAAGTTATGTACTATCTCTGTACTTAATTTGTGCATATGTTTAGGTGCTTTGCTAGGTCAGGGCTTTGACAGAGGTGAAGACTTTCTGCCAGTTGAAGCCTGCAGCCTGGACAGTAAATCAGGCCCAGAATGCACATACAGTTCAACCTTTGTAAGCATAGGGAAATAATAAGTTTGGATAATAAGGGTTTTGAAAAATTAAGCAAATTTGCAATGTAGTTAATAGATAAAACGGGGATACAACTGTTTCTCCTAACTATTATTGTAATAAGAATTGCTTCAATTAATTTGCATTGTATGTTGAGCCTCTTATTTGATGTGTTGTTTTTTTTTTACAGTTATTTTAACAGACTCCAGATATGATCCTTGATGGATAAAAGAGATGGACTATCATTCTAAAAAGAAAATTATTCCCAATGTCTTTATATAGTGATGTCAAGAAACAACTGTTTGCACAGGAAAAAAAATAAAGCCTAAAGTTGAAGAGAATGCATTTGCCAAAAAGATTTTGCAAATAACCATTTTCACTTATTGCTCTAAATTTTCTCTTTGCTGCCATCGCAAGTAGGAAGGAAAGATGATTCTAGAAATCAGCAGACCCACAAGCAAGCAATACCCTTTCATGCTGATAAAGTCCAGCTGAATTCACTATGGGTCCAATTCAACTGTCAACTACAATCAAGGGAGAGACTATCACTGACATCAGTGGTAGTTTGTTCAGAATTCTTTGGTAACAGTTCCAGAGAGACTGAACATGTGTTCACAGGAGTCTTGTGAGAAAATGCAATTCAAACTAACTGCACGGTTCTGAATTTTCCAGCAATTGCATAAAATATGCACTTCTAGCTAGCAAACCCAGGCACCAAGGATGGAATCCTGGCCTCACTGAAGTCAATGGGAGTTTTGCCATTGCCTTTGGGGCCAAGATTTCATCCCAAAAATTTAACAGATGTAATATTAAGTAGAAATGGGCCAGAAATGTAAAGTCCGGATAGTGATCTGAGATTTCCAAAGTCCAGGTGTCTATAGATCCCAGTGTTTTGTTTGGGCCCACCTCAAATACTAACTGTAAATGTATACATCTGGGAAAAATGAATGTGGGACATACTTACAAGACGAAGGACTCTATCCTTGGAAGCAGTGACTGCTCTTTGATTTGGGGGTTCTGGGGCTTAATCAGCTGATCATGAGCGCTCAGTGACAGTGTGATTCTGTGGCCAAAAGAGCTAGTTTGATCCTGGGATGCATGAACAGGGAATTTCCAGTAGGAGTAAAGAGGTTATTTTACCTCTGTATTGGGCACTGGTGTGACCACTGCTGGAATACTGTATCCAGTTCTGGTTTTCACAGTTCAAGAAGGATGTTGATAAATTGGAGACGGTTCAGAGAAGAGCCACAAGAATTAGTAAAAGAATTAGAAGATATGCCTTATAGTGATAGACTCAAGGAGCTCAATCTATTTAGCTTAACAAAGAGAAGGTAAGGGGTGACTTGATTACAGTCTATTAATACCTACATGGGGAACAAGTATTTAATAATGGGCTCAGAGATATACTATGATCCAATAGCTGGAAGTTGAAGCTAGACAAATTCAGACTGGAAATAAGATGTAAATTTTTTTACGGTAAGAGTAATCATTGGAACAAGGGTCATGGTGGATTCTCCATCATTAACAAGATTGAATGTTTTTCTAAAGGATCTGCTCTAGGAATTATTTTGGGGAAGTTCTATGGCCTCCGTTTTCTGGCCTTTGAATCTATGAACTTCACTTTTATGCTAGCAAAGGACTGGAAAGGAGCCAAATTTTTTTGACCAGTGCCCACTGAAATAAATTAGGGGGGTTACCTGTAACATGTGGTGTACTCTTACCTCTCCTCACCCTTTATTCCTCTTTCCAAGAGAACTAATGGGAGATCTTATAATACACAGAAAAATAAACAGAAAACTGTCTCCCACTGTCCAAGTGGTGAAAAACTTCAGTTTGATTCCTCTTCTGCAATAAAACAAAAAGTGTTTAATATTTTTATTCTGAGTTTTATGTTAATTCTCACATAACAGGTACTGTAATTTTAATCTGGTTAAGTTTTTGCAATAGACAAAACCAAGCAACTCTTCCCATTGATAGTATGAAAATAATTGGTCCATGTCTGTTTGAAATAATCAGAACTCTATGTATGCTTTTTCTTACATTGCCATGTAGTCTGACATAGAATCAGTCACTGTCCCACAATCACTGTTTTCCAGATTCTAAGCTTCCTTTAAAATTCATTTAGTTATACAGAGCCTTACAAACGTGACCCAAGACTAGTACAGTACAGTTTTGTCTTCCTGAGTCTGCAGGCAGTCTGAAACAATAACTCTGAGAAGCGTGAATTTGTCTCTGTTCAGCTCAATGGAGTCTGAACTCTGATACCTGATCACAGGTGACAACATTGACATTTATTTCATGGCTTATTATTTTATTATAAACCTACCCAGGAGCTTTGAAGTATGAGTTGTCCCCTATGCAACTGGCGAAAGTTCTAGCTTCTCTTTGGTGCAAATGCACTTACTGCATTTTCAACACAAAATTCTGTGACTGGCCACTCAACCTCATCCCTGATTGTAGGGGCCTGAAAACTACTGTGACAATGCTGGGCAGCTCCTTCATTTTCAGAGAGCTGCTATTGGTCATCTCTGACTCCCCAACTGTTAGATGACAGAGCATAAAAAAGGAGGGGTATCTTTGGGCATCATTTCTTGTGATTTCACTCATGCTATATGTATATAATTTCTAAAGAACTTTGGGATGAGAGGTGCTATATAACAAATGTATATTGTTGTTATGAATGATTAGGACTAGCTCTGTTAAAATGACAGACTATTTAAATGTTAGATATAACAATTGAAAAGGTGGAAATATTGATTTTTGTAGTAATAAACGGTGAACTGGGAAGACCACAGTGGGGAGTGGGTTTTTATTGGTTATGTTTTTCTTGGGAGGCAAGGAGTGGCTGGCTTTTAAAGAGAAAAAAGTCTGACAGTTGCCAAAAAGAGGATGTCATTCATTCTTCACTGGTTTTAAAACAATGGCATTTAAATTATGAGCTAGATTTTGACACCCTTACTAAGGGAGAGTGGAAATTTCCTTAGCAAATGGTCCCATTGAAATCAGTAGGGCTCAAATCTCAAAGTAAGATATTACGCAGTATGAATAAGGGTGTTTGAATCCATCTATATGACGTTGCAAATCCAGACTTCAGCGTGTTCTGTGTTAGATGGTGACTGACTCTCTTATTTAAAGATTTAGAAGCATTTTCTCTCCCTTTTAAATGTTTTCTGTCATTTTTCAGCAAGACATTTCTTGCATGTTGTTTTTTGTAAGTTTGACTGATTCAAAATGTCCTTTGAGTGACAGCTCTGTCTGTACACAGTAATCTTTACATTTTTTCTGTAAAATTATGGTTATTAATGGTTTACTACATTAAAGCTATTTGTAACTTGGCTCAGTACCCCTTTGTATGAACACCAATACTAAAGATTGCTACTTGGAACATCAGACTATGATAGACAAAGACGATACCTCTTGATTTGAAAGAAGAACAGCTCTCCTTTCAAAAGAGCTAGCCCAGTATGACATTGACATTGCAGCACTCAGTGAAACTAGATTGGCAGACAAGGGCATTATTACAGAATCGGCTGAGGGCTTGGAAGGGGAAAGAACCACACAAAGATAGACTCCATGGAGTGGGAATTGCCATCAAAACCAAACTCTTGCAATGTCTTGAAGACTTCCCAATAGGCACCAACGAAAGACTCAAGAAACTCCAGTTACCGCTAAATAAGTCATGATTTGCTACCATCATCAGTGCATATGTGCCCACCTTCACAAGCCATGACGATGCTAAGGAATGGTTCTATTCCAGAGGTGGGCAAACTACAGCCAGTGGGACCGTCCTGCCTGGCCCCTGAGCTTCTGGCCCGGGAGGCTAGCCCATGCCCCCTCCCCTGCTGTTCCCCCCTCCCCTGCAGCCTCAGCTCGCCCTGCTGCCGGTGCAATGCTCTGAGTGGTGGGGCTGCGAGCTCCTGGGGAAGCGCAGCTGCAGAGCCTGGCCTGACCCGGTCTCTGTGCTGTGTGGCGGCAGCGGCGTGGCCCAGCTCCAGCCAGGCGGCACGGCTGTAGCGCCTCCAGGCAGCGCGGTAAGGGGGCACAAAACAGGGGGACTTGGATAGAGGGCAGGGGAGTTTGGGGTGGTGGTCAGGGAGTTGGGGGTGTGGATAGGGGTCGGGGTGGTCAGAGGGCGGGGAACGGGTGGTTGAATGGGGGCAGGGGTCCTGGGGGGGGAGTCAGGAAGCGGGGGTTGGATGGGGTGGCAGGGGGCAGTCGGGCAGGGGTTCCGGGGTCGGACAGGGAGAGGGGGGGGGGTTGGATGGGGCAGGGGTTGTCAGGAATGAGAGGAGGGGTTGGATGGGGTGACGGGAGTACGGGGGTGGTCGGGGAGTAGGGTGTGTGGATGGGGCAGGGGTCCCGGGCGGGCCGTCAGGGAACAGGGAGGGTTGGATGGGGCAGGAGTCCCGGGGGGGGGGCAGGTAGGAGGTGGGGGCTGGGCCACGACCCCCTCCCCTAACCTGCCCTCCATACAATTTACGAAACCCAATGCGGCCCTCAGGCAAAAAGGTTTGCCTGCCCCGGTGTAGACACTTACTACAGCAATGGGAGGGGTTCTCCCAGAGATAAGATTCAGCCCACTTCTTCCTTTATCTCTCTTTGCCCCACCCTCTCAATGCTCTTTTCACTCACCTGCCGTAGGAGTATTGTGTCCACAGCTCCTGCTCTCTCACTGAGCCTGATGTGGGAATCCCTAACATGCTTTGGACATTAAATGTGGCCTAATTTTCCAAAGCGCATAGCTCTTTCAGTTGCCATTGATGTCATAGGGAGCTGAAGATGCTCAGCCGTTTTGGAAAACAGGTCAGATTTGTTTAAGAGCTTTGGGATGTATTTTTACAAACCTTGACCATAGGCAAAATGTAACTGCTGTAGGTGAAGATACTTCCTGAGAAACAGAAAAATGTGGAACATAATGCCTACAAGCAATTTCTTGAACAGAAAAACAAATAGATCATCCTTAGGGACCTAAGGATTATATTCTGAAGTTAATTCCAGCAAACTCACTGAGGCTAGGTCTACACTACAGCGGTGTTCCGACCTAAGATACGCAACTTCAGCTACGTGAATACCGTAGCTGAAGTTGCGTATTTTAGGTCGGCTTACCTGGTGGTGAGGACGGGGGAAAGCCGACCGCTGCCGCGCTGCCGCCGACTCCGCTGCCGCCTCTTGTCGAGGTGGATTTCCAGAGTCGACGGCAGAGCGATCAGGGATCGATTTTACCGCGTCCTCACGAGACGCGGTAAGTCGATCCCCGATAAACCGATTGCTACCCGCCGGATCGGCGGGTAGTGAAGACGTAGCCTGAGACACTTCAGCCTTATTGCAGGCTGACTCACTCCCGGAAGTGAAAAAGGCCTTGTTCACAGGCCTGAATTGCCGGCCACCAAGAGCCAGTTCAGGCTGACGTGGGTAATGAATTAACCTCATAAAAAACAACGCCATTGTATAGATGCATACTCCCCAGCCCCTGTCCCAAAGCTGAGATAGACAGCTAAGCCACCTTACCTGGCAGATGCTACATCTGTATCACCTAAAAGACAAATAACTTTATCTGTACACCATCCTCACAGGAAAGAACAATAAATCAGTGCATGCAGTCATCTTCTCATTTGAGGCACCCCAGCTGCATGAATTCCACAAACTTCTCCAGAAACTTTCTCACTGGGGTGAATATTTAAAAATTTCAGAGCAAATTCTGTAAGCTGAAAAAAACGCATTACCTGCTACGTGAAATGACCCATCTCTCACTTTAAAAATATACCTGAGTTTACAAACGGCATAAATAGGTTTTCATTTCTTTTTAATCAACGTACAAGCCTAGTTTTGTGCTAAGATGTACCTAACTGGGTGTCATTTTTAAGATCTCCTTGTCCACTGTTGGCTATTATTGGACTTAAATTGAAAAGACCAAATGTTCTTGGATCCAGGACTCCTGGGTTAAATACCCTGCTTTACCACAGACTCCATGATCTCGGGCAGGTCACTTAGGCCAAAATATGGCTTTAATTTCTCTATCTCAGTTTAACTTTTTGGAAAATGGGCCTCAAATGATGCTTTGATACTTAATCAATGAATACCTGAAAAAGCTCTTTGAGACCTTTTTTCAGAGGATTTTATGCAATCACTTAATCAAGTCCTAATGTAAAAGCATGTAGTCTTAGTTTATGAATATCTCCTTTTCCCCATGTGCCATGCATCAGTATGCTGCTGCACTTCATTGATTCTATGTGCACAAAGGCCCCAATCCTGCGAATACTTAAGCACGTGTATTAATTTAATCAATAAGACAATCTGTATGCTTAAATTTAAGCACCTTTGTACATGTTTGCAGTATTAGGGTCGAGACTGTATAAATCAAGATGAAAGTGGTAAGGCATTTACAGCAACAAATGTTGATCTATAAAGATCTGAAGACATATTTTTTTTAAACTTGCTACTGCCAGCTCCAGGAATTTTTCATTCATTCTTCACTGTGTATTAACTACATGCAAAACAGTGCTGCAAATCTAGGTCCACAGGGAAAATACTTCAGCTAGTCTGTGTGTGTTGGATTAGATGAAACCAAAAAAGTCTCACTCAGTTGGGAGGAAGATATATTCTGTGAAGGGTTCATTTTAAAATACTTTTTCTCACTTTTTTTAAACAAGAGACTTTCCTGTGTGTTTTTCAAAGGGGAATTTAAAATTCCCTATATTTTATTGTTCAGAATTCTCCCTCATTCAAAATACACCCATATGAGACATAGCTTTGCTTGTACCATTTATATAGAATTGCAATATAAATAATAAATGTTATATTCATGCTGTCTGTGGATCTCAACAGTGCATAAGCTAAGACCTTGATTCAGTGAGACCTGTCCCTGTTTAGAAGAGGCTGACAGAAGGAAGGCTGACAGAGGCTGCTTCTGGGGAGGGCAGTGAAATGAGCCGAGCCCTGCCCTGGCCTGGCTTCCAGCCAGATTCCAACTACAGGTTGAAAGCATTTCTCTCTTTTGAAATTATGGGGCAATATAAAGAACCTGAGCACACTTGGGAACATCAACATGCTGTTCTAAGGATTCCTGCTATCCTGGTGCTAATAAACATCCACAGAAGAGAGTTTTCATCCTCACATTTACAAGGAAGAGCCAAGACAATTACTAACTGTAAGTAGAAAGGTACTTTATAGCTTTTCTGCATCTTTTGTGATCAGGATTGCAGTGGGGAAGCTAAAGATGAACCCACCGTATTTGGTCCTAGTTAGACATAACCCTGAGCATATTTACATTGATTATATACAAGTCTTGAGTGAATCACAAATTGAAAGAAACAGAGTGATGTAATAGATGATGGAAACAAATTTCTGACTGGGATTTCCATACAGCACTTAAAATGCAGGGAGCATTTTCTAACACTGTCTGATGGTGATGAATTTCCTGGTGCCAAAAGTGGTTTTAAAAAGAGATTTTATGTAATATCCTGCTTGTGAAAGGACATTTCTGGAGGAACTCTCCAGTTCCTTGGGGAGCTGTTGCCCCTTTTGATCCAAGCAGCTAGTCAAAGTCTGGGGCCCTGCGGATGTTCCAGCTGGGAGTAGAAATTGGTGGCAGTCAGGTATTTCTTTGGACCAGTCTTATTTATTTACAAGGAATGTACAAAACCCTGTGACTCTGAACGCAGAAGGAACCAAGAATGAAATTAGCTTACCAAATGTCTTTAGCCAACATCAAACCCAAACGCACTCTCAAACTTTTCCCAGGGTCATGCAATGCTTACAGGCTCCTGCTTGGCTTTCTTGCCTCTCCCTGTTCTTAGTTTCTGTGTGTTCTCTCCTACCCACTGTGACACTACTCCATATTCTTCGCAGTATTATTATGATGATGTGATTATGACATAAAGGCCATGTGAGATATCATTGGAAAGGTTTCAAGTATCAGGGGGTAGCCGTGTTATCTGTATCTACAAAAACAACAAGGAGTCTGGTGGCACCTTAAAGACTAACAGATTTATTGGGGCATAAGCTTTCGTGGGTAAAAACCTCACTTCTTCAGATGCATAGAGTGAAAGTTACAGATGCAAGCATTATATACTGACACATGGAGAGAAGGGAGTTACTTTGCAAGTGGAGAACCAGTGTTGACAGGGCCAATTCAATCAGGGTGGATCTAGTCCACTCCCAGTAATAGATGAGGAGGTGTCAATTCCAGGAGAGGAAAAGCTGCTTCTGTAATGAGCCAGCCACTCCCAGTCCCTATTCAAGCCCAGATTAATGGTGTTAAATTTGCAAATGAATTTTAGTTCTGCTGTTTCGCTTTGAAGTCTGTTTCTGAAGTTTTTTTGTTCAATAATAGTGACTTTTAAATCTGTAATAGAATGACCAGGGAGATTGAAGTGTTCACTTACTGGCTTTTGTATGTTACCATTCCTGATGTCCGATTTGTGTCCATTTATTCTTTTGCGGAGTGACTGTCCGGTTTGGCCAATGTACATGGCAGAGGGGCATTGCTGGCACACGATGGCATATATAACATTAGTAGATGTGCAGGTGAATGAGCCCTTGATGATGTGGCTGATGTGGTTGGGTCCTGTGATGGTGTCACCAGAGTAAATATGGGGACAGAGTAGGCAACGAGGTTTGCTACAGGGATTGGTTCCTGGGTTCGTGTTTCTGTGGTGTGGTGTGTAGTTGCTGGTGAGTATTTGCTTCAGGTTGGGGGGTTGTCTGTAAGCGAGGACTGGCCTGCCTCCCAAGATCTGTGAGAGTGAGGGATCGATTTCCAGGGTAGGTTGTAGATCGTGGATAATGTGCTGGAGAGGTTTTAGCTGGGGGCTGTATGTGATGGCAAGTGGTGTTCTGTTATTGTCCTTGTTGGGCCTGTCCTGTAGTAGGTGATTTCTGGGTACCCGTCTTGCTCTGTCAATCTGTTTCCTCACTTCCCCAGGTGGGTATTGTAGTTTTAAGAATGCTTTATAAAGATCTTGTAGGTGTTTGTCTCTGTCTGAGGGGTTGGAGCAAATTCGGTTGTATCTTAGGGCTTGGCTGTAGACAATGGATAGTGTGATGTGTTTTGGATGGAAGCTGGAGGCATGTAGGTACGTATAGCGGTCAGTAGGTTTCCGGTATAGGGTGGTGTTTTATGTGCCCATCACTTATTTGCACTGTAGTATCCAGGAAGTGGATCTCTTGTGTGGACTGGTCCAGGCTGAGGTTGATGGTGGGGTGGAAATTGTTGAAGTCCAGGTGGAATTCTTTAAGGGCCTCTTTTCCGTGGGTCCATATGATGAAGATGTCATCAATGTAGCGCAAGTAGAGGAGGGGCACTAGGGGATGAGAGCTGAGGAAGCGTTGTTCTAAGTCAGCCATAAAAATGTTGGCATATTGTGGGGCCATGTGGGTACCCATAGCAGTGCCACTGACTTGAAGGTATAAGTTGTCCCCAAATCTGAAGTGGTTGTGGGTGAGGACAAAGTCACAAAGCTCAGCCACCAGGCGTGCTGGGGCCTCACCAGGGATACTGTTCCTGACAGCTTGTAGTCCATCCTCATGTGGAATATTGGTGTAAAGTGCTTCTGCATCCATGGTGGCCAGGATGGTGTTTTCAGGAAGAACACCAATGCATTGTAGTTTCCTCAGGAAGTCAGTGGTGTCTCGAAGATAGCTGGGAGTGCTGGTAGCGTAGGGTCTGAGAAGAGAGTCCAAATAGCCAGATAATCCTGCTGTAAGAGTGCCAATGCCAGAGATGATGGGGTGTCCAGGGTTTCCGGGTTTATGGATCTTGGGTAGCAGATAGAATACCCCTGGTTGGGGATCTGGGGGGGTGTCCATGTAGATTTGTTCCCGTACTGTAGCCGGGAATTTCTTGAGCAGATGGTGTAATTCCTTTTGGTATTCCTCAGTGGGATCAGAGGATAGTGGCCTGTAGAATGTGGTCTTGGAGAGTTGTCTGGCAGTCTCCTGTTCATAATCCGACCTGTTCATTATGACTACAGCACCTCCTTTGTCAGCCCCTTTGATTATAATGTCAGAGTTGTTTCTGAGGCTGTGGATGGCATTGCGTTCTGTACAGCTGAGGTTGTGGGACAAGTGATGTTGTTTGTCCACAATTTCAGCCTGTGCACGTCTGCGGAAGCACTCTATGTAGAGGTCCAGTCTGTCATTTCAACCGTCAGGAGGAGTCCATGCAGAGTTCTTCTTCTTGTAGTGTTGGTAGGAGGGTTCCTGTGGGTCAATGCACTGTTCAGTGGTGCGTTGAAAATATTCCTTGAGTCGGAGACAACGAAAGTAGGCTTCCAGATCACCGCAGAACTGTATCGCGTTCGTGGGGATGGTGGGACAGAAAGAGAGTCCCCGAGATAGGACAGACTCTTCTGCTGGCCTAAGTGTGTGGTTGGAAAAATTGACAATGTTGTTAGATGAGTTGAGGGTACCACTGTTGTAGCCCCCTGTGGCAGGTAGGAGTTTAGATAGCTTACTGTCCTTTTTCCTCTGTAGAGAAGTGAAGTGTGCATTGTAAATGGCTTGTCTCATTTTTGTAAAGTCCAGCCACGTGGAAGTTTGTGTGGAAGGTTGGTATTGTATGAGAGTCTCCAGTTTTGAGAGCTCATTCTTGATCTTCTCCTGTCTGCTGTACAGGATGCTGATCAGGTGGTTCCTCAGTTTCTTTGAAAGTGTGTGGCACAGTCTCTCACCATAGTCAGTGTAGTATGTCGATTGCAATGGATTTTTTACCTTCAATCCATTTGGTATGATGTCCATCTGTTTGCATTTGGAGAGGAAGATGTCTGTCTGTCTGTCTGTCTGTATCTGTGCAAGTTTTTTGTTGAGGTTGATGGATTACCACTCCATACGGCTAAATTTAGTGCCTTGCATGGTGTCAAGTATCAGGGAGAAAGGTTATGATTTACTGAATATGATTGTCTATTCCTATGCATGTATCATTTTTTGTATCTGAAGGTTGGAATAGTGACTATGTATATGTATCACAAATGTGTTTACACCTGGGGAATACCCACTAGGCAAAAGATTGTCAATCTAGATGGCTGGCTGGGAAGAGCCCATTCAGGTTACAGGGCCATTAGGAGCAGGGCCAGTGCAAGGAAGTTTCGCGCCCTAGGCGAAACTTCCACCTTGCGCCCCCCCCCCAGCTAACCCCGCCCACCGCCCCCGTGGCAGCTAACCACGCCCACCCGCCCCTCCCACCCGAAGAGTCCCCCCTCCCCCGCGGCAGCTAACCCCACCTGGGGAGCCCCCCCTCGCAGCAGCTATCCCCCTTGAAAGCCACCCCTCTACGGCAGCTAACCCGGCCCGGGCAGCCCCCCCTCCCCCCCGCGGAAGCTAACCCTGCCCCCCTCCACGGCAGCTAACCCCGCCCGCCGTGGCAGCTAACCCTGCCCGGGGAGCCCGCCCCAGCTCTCCTCTGCTGAGCATGCCGGTGCTGCTCTAATTCTCCTCCCCTCCCAGGCTTGCGGCACCAATTGGAGGAGACTTAGAGTGGGGGCTGTGTGCTCAGCAGAGGAGGCAGAGTGGAGGTGATCTGGGGTGGGGAGCAGTTCCCCTGTGCACCCCCCCGTTACTGTGGGCAGCCCTCCCCACCCCCCCGCCCCAGATCACCTCCAGTCCACCTCCTCGCCTGAGCGGGATTTTAGGCGCCCTCAACCACTAGGCACCCTAGGCGGCCGCCTAGTTTGCCTAAATGGTTGCACCAGCCCTGATTAGGAGATAGGGTGACCAGACGTCCTGATAAAATTGGGACTGTCCCGATATTGGGACTGTCCCAATATTTAGGCGTTTGTCCCGCGTCCCGACCAATGTTTGTCCTGATATTTGGCGGCACTCCGCTTTTTTTTTTTCCCTCCGCCGGTTACCCCCCCCCCCCCATGTGTCCCGATATTTTCTTCCTCTCATCTGGTCACCCTATTAGGAGAAAATAATAGGTCTTAGAAGAAGTTAATCTCCCACCAGGGAGTCTTCCTGAGGATGCTACAAACAGCCTCCAAGCAATGGCTGCTGTGGCACTATAGGGGCAATGTGACCAGGTCACCTGATACTGGAGTCCATCTTGGAATACCAGTGTTTTTCCACTGATTGGTGTGGGAACGAAGCTTGGAGACAAGGGGTTCCCACTATATGTAAAAGCTATTTAAGGCAGAGGAGCGACATCATCGAGGCTCTTCAATGACTCCCCACCCAAAGAGACTCCTGAAAACAGCTGAGGAACAAAGACTGAAGTGAGGGGAAGTGCTGGACTCAGGCTGAAAGGGAATTTTAGCTTGTGAAAGTAACAACTGGGGATTTTAAGCTGCAAGCAAGTGCAGCTTGTCCCTTAAGAGCCTGCAGCCTGCTTGAATCAACATTTAGGGTGAGAATTTGCTACTCATATCCAATCCCTTTAGTATATGAAGCTTAGATTGCGTTTTTGTTTATTTGCTAGGTAAACTGCTTTGATCTGTTTGTTATTCCTTACAATCGCTTAAAATCTATCTTTTGTAGTTAATATACTTGTTTTTGCTTTATCACAAACCAGTGTGTGGGAGTCATAACTTGGGGCAAAAAGCTGTTGTATATTTCCTCTCCACATTGAGGGAGGGGGCGAATTTCATGAGCTTATGCTGTACAGATTTCTGTACAGTGCAAGATGGTATAATTTTGCGTTCACACTCCAGAGGGGGGTGTGCACATGAACAGCTGGGCAGTTCCTTAGCTGTAGCCTCCCCATGCAGAGGTGATCACAGCATCTGTATGTACTGCAGCTGGGTGTGTCTCTACCTGTATGTGTGCTGAAGTCTGAGAGAGGGCTTGGCAGGCTGGTCACAGCTGTGCAGTATAAAGGGAGCCCAAGCTGGTGGCTCAGGGGAGCTCAGTGGTACCCCAGTTCTAGGTGGCATCCTGGGGGGAACCCATCACACCCACACCCCCAGCCTGCTCACAATACCCAGCCAAATGCCCACCCACCTGGTGCTAGCTTCTGGGCTCACTCTATTAGGCTTTGTTTGATGTGTGGCCCCTTAACTGTTTCTTACAACTCACTTAAATGGAGGACTCATTCATCCATCAGTTTAAAGAGGTTTTAGCTCAACTCATTACACCACCTCAAACCTCAGCTTTGTCCATCATCTTGATGAGGCCTAAAATGGTGAAACATGATAACCCATCCCAAATAGAAAGAAAATAAATAATTTAACAAATTACAGCTAATACAAGCTTAACTAGTTACATATGTACAGAGTCTTTCTCTCAGGATAGTTTCACATTATCATCATAAAAAAAATGATTCTTTGGGGCTTTTCTCTCCCTGGCTTTCCTTTCAGTGTTCTCCTGAGGCATGTCTATTGTTTCTGTGGAACTTGTTGGCTGTGACAGTTCCTGCCCATTCTGTTCAAGAGAGGGACTGTTTACTGTCACAACTTTCCCAGCATCGGTATCCACAGTTACATGCTCAGATCTGGAGGGCAGCCATGCTGAAATCTCTCCCCCGCTGATATCACCTTACTTGGTCCTTGTGGATAACTTTTGATTTTGTCCTGTGCAGGGCCAGCTCTGGCTTTTTTGCTGCCCCAAGCAAGAAAAAACAAAAAAACAAACAAAAAATGTGCAGGGCGGCCAGAGCGGCGAAGCAAAACAAAACAAAACAAAAAATGTGCGGGGCGGCCGGAGCGGCGAAGCAAAACAAAACAAAACAAAAAACGTGCGGGGCGGCCGGAGCGGTGAAGCAAAACAAAACAAACCAAACAGGGCGGGGGGCGCCGGGGCGGCGAAAAAAAAAAAAAAAACACCATTCAGGGCGGCCAGAGCCAGGGTGCAAACTTTTTCAGTGCCACTTACTTGGCGGCTCGCGGCTGCCTCCTCTGGCTGCACTGACTAGTGGGACTCCCTGCGCTGCGGACGTGCCCTGAGCAGCAGAGTGCGCGCCCCAGCTAGCGGGGGGGGGAGAGAGAGAAGGGTGGTGGCCAGGGCTTCCTTCAGCCGGGGCGCTCGCCACTCAGCCCCTCCCGCCGCACCGCTTGCCAGGAGGGCTCCACGCCACTCCCGCCTGCAGGTGAATTGAAGGTCGGAGGGGAGGGAAGGACATGGGCTGCCGGGCTTGCTGCAGACCTGGCACCAGCTGGGGCAGACGGAGCGCGCAGCCCGCTCCCAGCAGGGCGCTGCCCTCCTCCGCGCCACCGCCCCCTACAGGGCAGCCGGAGCGGCAAACGGGAAAAAAAAAAAGGGCAGCCATGCCACTCTAGGATTGGACGGAATGCCGCCCCTTAGAATCTGCCACCCCAAGCACGAGCTTGCTCGTCAGGTACCTGGAGCCGGCCCTGGTCCTGTGACAAAACAGGGTTGTAGTGTTTCTACATAGTCCAAGTCCCTTTGTCCCTTTTCAGGAACTCCATCCAAGAGGTCTGCTGTGGTCCCTAGCTCATGCCCAAACACGAGGAGCACTGGGTTACACTTTGTACTCATTGACTGCCGTTTATAAGTCATCAAAAGGAATGGGATGTGCTGGTCATTAAGAACATAAGAATGTCCATACTGGGTCAGACCAAAGGTCCATCTAGCTCAGTATCCTGTCTTCTAACAGTGGCCAATGCCAGGTGCCCCACAGGGAATGAACAGAACAGAGCATGGTGTTCCATCCATGCTCATCCTGGCTAATAGCCATTGATGGACCTATCCCCCACTAATTTCTTTTTTGAACCCTCTTATAGTTTTGGCTTTCACAACATCCCCGGCAACAAGTTCCACAGGTTGACTGTGCATTGTGTGAAGAAGTATTTCCTTTTGTTTGTTTTAAACCTGCTGCCTACTAATGTCATTGGGTGACCCCTAGTTCTTATGTCATGTGAAGGAGTAAATAACATTTTCTTATTCACTTTCTCCACACCATTCATAATTTTATAGACCTCTATCGTATCCCCCCCTTAGTCATCTCTTTCCAAGCTGAACAATCTCAGTCATTTTATTCTCTCGTCGTATGGAAGCTGTTCCATACCCCTAATCATTTTTGTTGCCCTTCTCTGTACCTTTTGCAATTCTAATATATCTCTTTTGAGATTGGGCGACCAGATCAACACGCAGTATTCAAGATGTGGGAGTATTTATGTCCAGCAGTTTTAAGATCATGACATAATCTCATCCCCCCATTTTCACTGTATTTAGTACAACCAGCTGATACCTCCCATCTCCTATACAATATTTCATCTTTAAATTCAAAGTTTTCTCTCTCTATGACCAGAAAGCTTTTACTGGAGTGTTGTGAGGAGGCACTACAGTCCAGGGTGTCTGTTTGCCAGTTGATTTTCCAAGGGTAGGACTGGAAGGGACCTCAATAGGGCGTCCAGTCCCCTGCACTCAAGGTAAGACTAAGCCCTGGTCTACACTACGAGTTTAGGTCGAATTTAGCAGTGTTAGATCAATTTAACCCTGCACCTGTCCACATGATGAAGCCATTATTTTTGACATAAAGGGCTGTTAAAATCAATTTCTGTAATCCTCCCCCGACGAGGGGATTAGCGCTGAAATCAACCTTGCCGGGTCGAATTTGGGGTAGTGTGGTCGCAATTCAACAGTATTGGCCTCCGGGAGTTATCCCAGAGTGCTCCATTGTGACCGCTCTGGACAGCGCTCTCAACTCAGATGCACTGGCCAGGTAGACAGGAAAAGGCCCGCGAACTTTTGAATCTCATTTCCTGTTTGGCCAGTGTGGCGATCTGCAGGTGAGTGCAGATCTCATCAGCAGAGGTGACCATGATGGAGTCCCAGAATCGCAAAAGAGCCCCAGCATGGACCGAACGGGAGGTACGGGATCTGATCGCAGTATGGGGAGACGAATCCGTGCTATCAGAACTCCGTTCAAAAAGACGAAATGCCCAAACATTTGAAAAAATCTCAAAGGGCATGAAGGACAGAGGCTATAACAGGGACCCGCAGCAGTGCCATGTGAAACTTAAGGAGCTGAGGCAAGCCTACCAAAAAAACAGAGAGGCAAACGGCCGCTCTGGGTCAGAGCCCCAGACATGCCGCTTCTATGATGAGCTGCATGCTATTCTAGGTGGTGCAGCCACTACTACCCCACCCCTATGCTTTGACTCCTTCAATGGAGTAGCACGGAACAGGGATGCGGGTTTTGGGGACAAGGAAGATGATGAGGAGGAGGTTGAAAATATCTCACAGCAAGGAAGCGGAGAAACCATTTTCCCCGACAGCCAGGAACTGTTTCTCACCTTGGACCTGGAGCCAGTACCCCCAAACCCACCCAAGGCTGCCTCCCGGATCCGCCAGGCGGATAAGGGACTTGTGGTGAGTGTACCTTTGTAAATATTATATATGGTTTAAAAGCAAGAGTTATTTAATGATTAATTTGCCCTGGCATGCGCGGACAGTACAGCTACTGGAAAAGTCTGTTAACGTGTCTGGGGATGGAGCGGAAATCCTCCAGGGACATCTCCATAAAGCTCTCCTGGATGTACTCCCAAAGCCTTTGCAAAAGGTTTCTGGGGAGGGCAGCCTTATTCCGTCCTCCATGGTAGGACACTTTACCACACCAGGCCAGTAGCACGTAGTCTGGAATCATTGCATAGCAAAGCATGGCAGCGTATGGTCCCCGTGTTTGCTGGCATTGAAACAGCATCCTTTATCTCTGTGTTATCCTCAGGAGAGTGATATCATTCCTGGTCACCTGGTTGAAATAGGGTGATTTTATTAAGGGGACATTCAGAGGTGTCCGTTCCTGCTGGGCTGGTTGCCTGTGGCTGAACAGAAATGTTCCCCACTGTTAGCCACGCGGTGGGGAGAGGGGTGAAGCGATCATCCCAGAGAATTGTGTGTGTGTGGGGGGGGGGGTTTAGTTGGGTTTGTGCTGCACGTTAACCCGAAAACCGCAGCCCCTCCTTTTAAATGGCCAACCAATTTTAAATGGCCAACCCAATGTCTACTTGGTATGGGAAATGAGGGTACTGCTGTTTGAAACCATTCCCACATGTTATGAAGGTTAAAGAAGCCAAAAGACTGTGTCTTACCATGGCTGCCTGCAAGCCAAATTCTGTTGCCCGGCCCTGCGTGAGAGATCTCTCACACCAAACCGGCATACTCTCAATAAGAGGCAAAATGCGACCTTGTACCGAAAGCACATGTGCTATGTAATGTTAGCAGCAAGGTTTACCATGAAAGAGTCTACCCATTGTTCTCTAAAATGTCTTTTTAACAACCACTCTCCCTTTTTTTCCCTTCACCAGCTGCAAATGTTTCAACACTCACACTATCGTCTCCTTCCCAGAGGCTAGCGAAGATTAGAAGGTGAAAAAAACGCACTCGCGATGAAATGTTCTCTGAGCTCATGCAGTCCTCCCACACTGAAAGAGCACAGCAGAATGCGTGGAGGCAGACGATCTCAGAGTCCAGGAAAGCATAATATGAACGCGAGGACAGGTGGCGGGCTGAAGATAAAAAGTGGCGGGCTGAAGATGATAGGTGGCGTCAGCTTGCTGACAGAAGGCAAGAGGCAATGCTGAGGCTACTGGAGGAACAAACTGAAATGCTCCGGCGTATGTTTGAGGTTCAGGAATGGCAACTTGATCACAAACCACCTCTACAGCCCTTGTGTAACCAAGGGCCCGCCTCCCCAAGTTCCATAGCCTCCTCACCCAGACGCCCAAGAACGCAGTGGGGGGGCCTCCGGGAACCCAACCACTTCACCCCAGAGGACTGCCCAAGCAACAGAAAGCTGGCATTCAATAAGTTTTAAAGTGCAGTGTGGCCTTGTCCTTCCCTCCTTCCCCAACCCACCCAGTGCTTCTGTCCTCCCCCACCCCTCCCTGGCTACCTTGGCAGTTATCCCCCTATTTGTGTGATGAATTAATAAAGAATGCATGAATGTGAAGCAACAATGACTCTATTGCCTCTGCAAGCGGTGATCGAAGGGGGGAGGAGAGGGTGGTTAGCTTACAGGGAAGTAGTGAACCAAGGGGGGGCGGGTGTTCATCAAGAAGAAACAAACAGAACTTTCACACCATAGCCTGGCCAGTCATGAAACTGGTTTTCAAAGCTTCTCTGATGCGCACCACGCCCTCCTGTACTCTGCTAACCGCCCTGATGTCTGGCTGCGCGTAATCAGCGGCCAGGCGATTTGCCTCAACCTCTCACCCCGCCATAAACATCTCCCCCTTACTCTCACAGATATTGTAGAGCACACAGCAAGCAGAAATAACAATGGTAATATTGGTTTCGCTGAGGTCTATCCGAGTCAGTAAACTGCGCCAGCGCGCTTTCAAATGTCCAAAAGCACATTCTACCACCATTCTGCACTTGCTCAGCCTATAGTTGAACAGCTCCTGACTACTGTCCAGGCTGCCTGTGTACGGCTTCATGAGCTATGGCATTAAGGGGTAGGCTGGGTCCCCAAGGATAACTATAGGCATTTCAACATCCCCAACGGTTATTTTCTGGTCTGGGAAGAAAGTCCCTTGCTGCAGCTTTTGAAACAGACCACAGTTCCTGAAGATGTGAGCGTCATGTACCTTTCCCGGCCATCTTAGGGGGTTGGGATAACTCAGTGTTTTTAGCATTGGCCTGCTAAACCCAGGGTTGTGAGTTCAATCCTTGAGGGGGCCACTTAGGGATCTGGGGCAAAAATCAGTACTTGGTCCTGCTAGTGAAGGCAGGGGGCTGGACTCGATGACCTTTCGGGGTCCCTTCGAGTTCTATGAGATAGGTATAGGTATATCCCACGTTGATGTTGGTGAAACGTCCCTTGTGATCCACCAGTGCTTCCAGCACCATTGAAAAGTACCCCTTTCGGTTTATGTGCTCGCTGCCTTGGTGCTAGGGTGACCAGACGTCCCGATATTATCGGGACAGTCCCGATTTTAGGGGACTTGTCCTGCGTCCCGACCTTACATTGGTCAGGATGTCTGGTCACCCTATATGAGGGGGACCTCAGCAAGCTGGCACCGCTGGTGCCACTCACCTTCCCTCCCTGGGCCCTGGGGCAGCGCACAGCTGAGCTCCCGGCGCGGCGGTGCCAGCCCACATGGCCCCCCGCCTGGCCGGCAGGAGCCTGCAGAGCACAGCCCTGCCCCTGCCCCGGCACACAGAGAGGCAGCGAGGAGGTCTTGCTCCCCTGCGTGCTGCAGCGGGGCGGGGCCTGTAGACTCCGGCAGCAGGCAGCGATCGCCGGGCAGAGAGGCCCCCCCCCGCCCCTACCCCACTCCCCTCGACCCGACCCTAGGAAGGGGCCAGAGGGACTGGGAGGGACCTGCCTGCTGGATGCTTCCTGGAAGCCAGTCCAGGTAAGCACTGCTGGGCTCACCTGGCCCCCTGGCATGTCCATCTGGGGGGGCTCCCCTCAGACCCACTGCCCTCAGGCCCCACCCTGACCCTGTTCCCTCAGCCTCCCCCGCAGTCCCCCCTGTGGCCCCCAACCTCAATCCACTGCCCTCAGACCCCCTGACCCTGTTCCTTCAGCCTCCCCTGCAGTCCCTCCTGTGCCCCCCAACCTCAATCCACTGCCCTCAGCCCCCACCCTGACCCTGTTCCCTCTGCCTCCCCCACAGTCCCTCCCCTCCCCCCGATCATCTCACCCGACCCACTGCCCTCAGCCCCCACCATGACCCTGTTCCCTCAGCCTCCCCCGCAGTGTCCCCCCTGTGCCCCCCACCCTCAATCCACTGCCCTCAGTCCCCCTGACCCTGTTCCCTCTGCCTCCCCCCCTTCCCCCCCCCGACCCTGTTCCCTCTGCCTCCCCCACAGTCCCTCCCCTCCCCCGATCATCTCACCTGACTCACTGCCCTCAGCCCCCACCCTGACCCTGTTCCCTCAGCCTCCCCCGCAGTGTCCCTCTTGTGCCCCCCACCCTCAATCCACTGCCCTCAGTCCCTGCCCCTGTTCCAACAGCCTCTCCCACAGTCCCTCCCCCCCCGCCCCCCCCCGGATCATCTCACACTGCATGGATGTGGAAATCTGTCCCGGATGCCAGGCTGTCGTTAGCCCCTGGGGCAAAAGATCAGCAGAGGTTTCCAAAGGGAAGTTTGCAGCCTTGCTCAGACCCAAACATTTTCACTTAAATAAATAAATAAATACCCAAACCCATCCTGACACCCATCTGCTCTGTCCAGATTTGCTGTTATCCCTGTTGAGGCCAAAGTGGTTTGAAACATTAAAAATCCTTGACACCATTGTGTTGCCTCCCCCTGTGTTGCTCGTTAATCTGATGGACCTGCCGATCATGAATAAAGATGAATGCCTTGGGAGCAATGTGTCAGGCAGACAGTTTGTGAAGTAGGAATGTGAATGCTGAAGTCCTCACAAAATGCAGAGGCTTTTCTTAATCTGAGAACTGAAAAAGAGCCAGATACCCGGCATGGGTTTGAAAGTGACAAGAGCCTAGCGACTGACCAGAGCAGCATCAGGTTTGAAGTGACGAGGAGGGTCTGTGTCATGAAGTCTGCATTTCCACTGAGGACTCTTCCATTGCCAGGGTAGCGCTGGCGCAGGTCTGCCGCCCGGCACAGCAATGCTGAGAGGTGCCAGTGTAGACCCGACCCACTGCCCTCAGCCCCCACCCTGACCCTGTTCCCTCAGCCTCCCCTGCAGTTCCCCCTGTACCTCCCACCCCGAACCCACTACCCTCTGTCCCTGCCCTACCCCAAATCTCTTCCTCAGCCTCTCCCATCATCCCACCCTCATCACTCCCCCTGCTGTCCCACCCCCTCAACTTCCCCCCATTTCAGTCCTGCTCCCCTCTCTCATCCCCTCCAGACCCTGTCCCTCTCCCCAACCCCCCGACCCTCCCCAGCCCAGCCCCATTGTCTCCCCCGCCCCGCCCTACTCTACACAGCTCTCTACCCTGTCCCATTCATGCTCCCCTCAGCCCCTACCCTACTCCCCCCATCCCAGTCCTGTCCCATCCCCCTCAGCCCCCCCGACTCCCCCAGTCCCAGTCCTGTCCCCCTCAATTCCTCCACCCTGCTTCCCCTGGTCCATCCCCACACACCCACCGACTTCCTCGACCTCCCTCCCCCCAATCCCACTGCCTGGACTCACCCCCGTCCCACTCAGGACATGCAGGAAAAAGAAGCAATCGGCTTAAATTGTAGCAAGGGAGATTTAGGTTAGACATTAGGAAAAACTTCCTAACTGTAAAGGTAGTTAAGCACTGGACAAATTACCTAGAGAGGTTATGGAATAGCAGTCATTGGAGTTTTTTAAGAGGTTAGACAAACACCTGTCAAGGATGGTCTAGTGTTGTTATTACTCAGTCCTGCCTCAGTGCAGGGGTTTGACTAGATGACCTGTTGATGTCCCTTCCAGTCCTACATTTCTGTGATTCACACTGAATTGCCTTGTGCCACTGTCTAGTAGTAGTGGCACACAGTTCTCTGACATGCAGGTTTATAAAATTGTAGTTTATATACAGTTTAGATTATAGCAGTTTTAAAGCTCTGCATGTTCAGACCAACTGAGCTGAAAATTGTGATCTACAGTATTCAAAACTATTAAGATGTGGGCTGAAATAAAATCAGCATGAATTGCTCAACAATATCAATGGAATCAGCATTGCGCTGCTATATATTGTAAAACATTACAGTGAAATCTTGCAAGTATTACATAGCACGCCGCCTTGCCCAAGTGGTAACTAAGCATAACATCTTCCTGTTTCAACATTCTTAACTTGTATCCCATAGTTCCTAGAAGTTGCTGTTTTTTCAAACACTGAATACTGCTAAGTTATGAGTTTTAACAGGTTTTTTTTCTTTTAAACCACAGCACTGAATGTTATTCTAAAATTGTTTTCCAAATATTCTTAAACTCCCAGTTTATCCCCTGCTGATGTTCATTGTGAAAAGTATTGCAGGTCTAATAATAATATTTGGCACTTTTGTAATTCACTGTCCAACATGTGTTTTGTGCCCTCCTCTGGTGGATTTTTAGAGGATAACTGTATAGCTACCAGCTAAGGGAGTTATATCTTGAACTCAAGTAGTAGAAGCTCATGCTTTTAAGTCTGGATGGCTCGGGTTCAATCTTTGGTGACTAGCTATGATGGAGGTTGCTACACTTATAATCCCCTTAATCAGAGGTTCTGAATATGCTTTGTTGTAGGCAGAGCTAGCCTATAGTTAAGTAACTGAAAATTTAGAATGGGAAGTGTTGAAATGTTGGGAAGCCTTAGAATTTTGCCAGTCTGGAACGAACATCCCATCTGAGGGATGAGGGAGGAGAGAGAGGAGAGTGAGACAGGACCAGGAAACTGGGACAAGGAATCCAGAGTGGTAGTGGGGGGCAGTTGAAATCAGATGAGGAGCTGGGGCGGGTTAGACAGCAATAGGATAGACATAGACTGGAGGGGATGGGGAAGAAGGGTCTTTGACTACTAGAGACCACTCCATTCAGGAGCCTGGGATAGACCCAGGATTCCTGAGTTTCACAGTTCCTCTTCTGTCAGCAGATATCTGTGAAACCCAGTGGCAAAAAAAGTGTCTCATCCCCCTATAGAGCTGATCTATCACATATAGGATGACAACCTACTGCCTCTGCCATCACTTACTCCATTAGCTCAAGTGGCAGAAGTCTGTGCAGTGGATCTAAAGGTTCATCGGCAGGGTTGGAGCCATCATCGAGTTTCACAATGATTCCACATGCCAGAATTTCTGGGGCAGTTCAGTTTTGATTTTTACAAAAAAATCTGGGGAAATGCATACAGAAATAGGGTGACCAGATGCCTAAATAGGGGAATCTCAAGCAGGAGTAGAGAGGTTATTTTATCTCTGTATTTGGCACTGGTGCAACCACTGCTGGAATACTGTGTCCAGTTCTGGTGTGCACAATTTAAGAAGGATATTGATAAATTGGAGAGTGTTCAGAGAAGAGTCACAAGACTGATTAAAGGATTATAAAACATGCCTTATAGTGATCAACTCAAGGACCTCAATCTATTTAGCTTAACAAAAAGAAGGTTAAGAAGTGACTTGGTTATAGACTGTAAATATCTACATGGGGAACAAATAGTTAATAATGGGCACTCCAGTCTAGCAGAGGAAGGTAGAGCATGAGCCAACGGTTGGAAGTTGCAGCTAGACAAATTCAGACTGGATATAAGGCATACCTTTTCAATGGTGAGAGTAATTAACGATTAACAATATACTAAGGGTCATGGTGTTTTTCTAAAAGCTTTTTCTAAAAGCTATCCTCTAGGAATTATTTTGGGAAAGTTCTATGTCTGTGCTATACAGGCGGTGAGACCAGGTGATCACCGGATCCCTTCTGGCTTTATCATCTCAGAACTAGGTACATCAATTCACATGCAAAATTCTCATTGAATTCAATAGGTGTCCTTGCCCTGTGGCTTGTGGTGCGGGCTGCAGCAGGGGCCGTACAATCCCTCTCGCAGCTTCCTAGGGCCCCCTCTCGCAGCTTCCTAGGGCCCCCTCTCATGGCTCTGTGCACCTGTGTCTGTCATTGTCGTCCTCTCCCATCCCCTCGCCCCGCTCGCCCAATGTGTCCTGATATTTCACTCTTGCGATCTGGTCACCTTACTTGGTGCTCCGGTGCCAAGATAGAGATATGGGTTCTGTCTATCGCCCCACCACGGTTAGGGAATCCCATTGCAGCAAAGCCATCCACTATGACCTGCACATTTCCCAGAGTCACTACCCTTCATATCAGCAGCTCTTTGATTGCATTGTCTACTTGGATCACAGCAGCCCCCACAGTAGATTTGCCCACTCCAAATTGATGCCCGACTGACCGGTAGCTGTCTGGCGTTGCAAGCTTCCACAGGGCTATTGCCACTCGCTTGTGAACGGTGAGGGCTGCTCTCATCTTGGTATGCTTGCACTTCAGGGCAGGGGAAAGCAAGTCACAAAGTTCCATGAAAGTGCCCTTACGCATGCGAAAGTTTCGCAGCCACTGGGAATCGTCCCAGACATGCAACATTATGCGGTCCCTCCAGTCTGTGCTTGTTTCCCGGGCCCAGAATCGGCGTTCCACGGCATGAACCTGCCCCATTAACACCATGGTGTCCACATTGCCGGGGCCCGTACTTTGAGAGAAGTCTGTGTCTATGTCCTCATCACTCTCATCACCGCGCTGCCGTCGCCTCCTCGCCTGGTTTTGCTTTTGCAGGTTCTGGTTCTGCATATATTGCAGGATAATGCGCGTGCTGTTTACAGTGCTCATAATTGCTGCAGTGATCTGAGCGGGCTCCATGCTTGTCGTGCAATGGCGTCTGCACTGAAAAAAGGCGCAAAATGATTGTCTGCTGTTGCTCTGATGGAGGGAGGGGCGACTGACGATATGGCTTACATGGTTGGCTTACAGGGTTGTCACACAGAATGGCCCCCCTCAAGGACTGACCTCAAAACCCTGGGTTTAGCAGGCCAATGCTCAAACCACTGAGCTATCCCTCCCCCCACTATTCACGGAGGGAGGGGGGAGCAAATGAATACTGAACAAATCTGGTCTCTTTATTGTTTTGCTCCACTCCGTCTTTCTTCTACATCTTAGGCTGGCAGCAGACGGTGCTAGCCATAGTCGTCTCCTGGCTGCTCACCAGAAGACAGTGCAATAGGACTGCTGGCCATCGTTGTCTCCCATTTATGTCCAGGCGCCCCCGACCGACCTCACCTAGGCCGGCCAGGAGCACACATGTCTGCCCAGGCATCCCCAACCGACCTCACTGAGGTCAGCTAAAAGAGCACCCAGGAGACGACGACGACGGCTACCAGTCGTAATGCACTGTCTGCTGCCAAAAGGCAATGAGCTGCTGCTGTGTAGCAATGCAGTACCACGTCTGGCAGCACCCAGGAGACGTACGGTGACGGTGAGCTGAGCGGGCTCCATACTTGTCGTGGCATGGTGTCTGCATGGAAAAAAGGTTGCTCTCACTGGGGGGGGGGGACGACGACTGACGACAAGGCGTACAGGGTTGGCTTACTGTACTGTTCCCGCAGTCTCTGCCGCCCATTGGAATTCTGGGTTGAGCTCCCAATGCCTGATGGGGCAAAAACAGTGTTGCGGGTGGTTCTGGGTAAATGTCGTCTGCCCCCACCCCCCTCCCTCCCTCCGTGAAAGCAACGGCAAAAAATCGTTTCTTGCCTTTTTTCCTGGGTTACCCGTGCAGACGAAATACCACGGCAAGCATGGAGCCCGCTCAGCTCACTGTCACCTTATGTCTCCTGGGTGCTGCTGGCAGACACGGTACTGCAGTGCTACACAGCAGCATCCCCTTGCCTTGCACTGCGGACGGCAGACGTTGCAATAGGATTGCTAACCATCATCGTCGTCCCGTGGGTGCTCCTGGCCGACCTAGGTTAGGTTGGTCAGGGGCGCCTGGGCAGACATGGGTGCTCCTGGCTGGCCTCGGTAAGGTCGGTTGGGGGCACCTGGACAAAAATGGGAATGACTCCAGGTCATTCCCTTCTTTAAGTTTTGTCTAATGGAGAGTCGGTCCTGCCTGGAATATCATGCCAGCTAGAGGCTTCTGCCTCAGGCTGCTCTCTCAGTCGGCAGCACTGCGCGGTCGCACCTACCGCAGCCTACCCCTTGCTCCCATGGCTCATGAAGCCTGGACAGTAATAAGGAGCAGTTCAACTATAGGCTGAGCAAGTGCAGAATGGTGGTTCACTCTACTTCCCTGTAAGCCAACCGCCCTCCCCTCCCCCCTTTGATCTCCACTTGCAAAGGCAATAAAGTCGTTGCATTCTTTATTAATTCATCACACAAACGGGGGGATAACTACCAAGGTAGTCTGGGAGGGGTGGGGGAAGAGGGAAGCACCAGGGTGGGGTAGTTCCAGGGGCACCCCCTAGAATGGCATGCAGCTCATCATAGAAGTGGTATGTCGTCTGCACAGGTAACCCAGGAAAAAAGGCGAGCAACGATTTTTTGCCGTTGCTTTCACGGAGGGAGGGGGGGTGGCTGACAACATTTACCCAGAACCACCCGTGACACTGTTTTTGCCCCATCAGGCATTGGGAGCTCAACCCAGAATTCCAATGGGCGGCGGGAACTGTGGGATAGCTACCCACAGTGCAATGCTCCAAAAGTCGACGCTATCCTCGGTACTGTGGACGCACTCCGACGACTTAATGGTCTTACTGGTCTTAACTGGGGACACACACAATTGACTGTATAAAATCGATTTCTAAAAAATCGACTTCTATAAAATCGACCTAATTTCGTAGTATAGACATACCCTAAGTAATAACTAGACCATTCCTGACAGGTGTATGTCTAACCTGTTCTTAAAAACCTCCAGTGATGAGATTCCACAATCTTCATAGGCAATTTATTCCAGTGCTTAATTACCCTGACAGTTAGGAAGTTTTTCCTAATGTCCAACTTAACCCGCCCTTGCTGCAATGTAAGCCCATTGCCTCTTGTCCTATCCTAAGAGGTTAACTAGGACAAATTTTCTCCTTCCTCCCTTGAAAACTGTTATCATGTCCCCCCCCTCAGTCTTCTCTTCTTCAGACTAAACAAACTCTATTTTTCAATCTTTCCTCTTGGGTCATGTTTTCTAGACCTTTAATCATTTTGGTTGCTCTTCTCTGGACTTTCTCCAATTTGTCCACATATTTCCTGAATTGTGGACCCAGAAATGGACATAATACTCCAGTTGAGGCTATATTAACACAGAGTAGATGGAAGAATTACTTCTCGTATCTTGCTTACAGTGCTCCTGCTTAATACATCCCAGAATGATGTTTGCTTATTTTTTTTCAATAGTGTTACACTGTTGACTCATATTTAGCTTGTGATCCACTATAACCCACAGATCCATTTCCGCAGTATTCCTTCCTAGACAGTCATTTCCCGTTTTATATGTGTGCAATCAATTTTTTCCTTCCTGAGTGTTGTAATTTACTTTTGCCCCATTCAATTTCAATTTATTTATTTCCCACCATTTCTCCAGTTGTCCAGATCATTTTGAATTTTAATCCTATCCTCCAAAGCACTTGCAACCCTTCCAGCTTGGTATAATCCACAAACATTATAAGTGTACTCTCATTAACTAAATCATTTGTGAAGATATTGAACAAAACAGGACCCAAGACCAATCGATCCCTGTGGGACCCCTCTCGATATGCTCTTCCAACTTGACTGTGAACCATTGATAACTACTCTCTGGAAATGGTTTTCTAACCAGTTATGCACCCACCTTATAGTAGCTCCAGCTAGGCTATATTTCCCTAGTTTGTTTATGAGTAGGTCATGTGAGGCAGTATCAAAAGTTTTACTAAAGTCAAGATACACATCATCTACAGCTCCCTCCCGCCCCCATCCAAAAGGCTTGTTACCCTGTCAAAGAAAGGTGTTAGGTTGGTTTGACATAATTTGTTCTTGACAAATCCATGTTGACTGTTACTTATCACCTGGTTGTCCTCTAGGTGTTTGCAAATTGATTATTTACTCCATTATCTTTCCGGGTACTGAAGTTAAGGTGATGATCTGTAATTCCCTGGGTTGTCCTTATTCCCCTTTTTATAGGTTGGCACTATATTTGCTCTCTTCTTGTCCTCTGGAATCTCTCCCATCTTCCATGTGTTTTTGAAGATAATCACTAATGGCTCAGGTAGCTCCAAAGTCAGCTCCTTGAGTATTCTAGAATGTATTTCATCAGGCCCTGATGACTTGAAGACATCTCCTTGTCTGTCTAATTTTTAACTTGTTCTTTCCCTATTTTAGCTTCAGATCCTACCTCATTTTCACTGGCGTTCACTATGTTAGACGTCCGATCACTACTAACCTTTTTGTCAATATTTAGCTCAAGGGACAAGAAATCTTAATAATGCAGCCTTCCTTAAAATGTTTATTTTTTTGTAATTAATATTACTACAGTATTTGCATACTAAAATATAGAGAATACCATGATCATGTTTCCAATTTTGTCCTTGAAAACTAGATAACTTTTAAAAACTTTCACTGTATATTCCCTGAAACAAGAACTCAAGATATGTTGTTATTAGGCTACTTATCTGTCCATGTCCTCACCACCATGTTCCCTTCACCTTTCATTCTTAGGAAAATACACATTGTTATGTGCAAGGGCAATGAATTTTCCACTTTATAAACTCTAGCATGTTAAATGAGAATGTGTTGCACCATATTGTATTGGCTTTAATAATATCAATTACAAATTTGCAAGTGTCTCAGTAAGTTTGTTAGACACATTAGGGTTCACTCTCAGGCTTGGTCTACACTAGCAACTTCTGTCAGTATAACTACATTGCTCAGGGGTGTAGAAAATCCACACCCCGGACCCTGAGTGACACAATTATACTGACCTAACTCCCGCTGTAGATAGCTTTATGTCAATGGGAGGGCTTCTTACGTGAATTACTTACACCCCCAGGAGAAGCTCTCCCATCAGCGTAGGTAGTGTCTTCACTAAAGCACTACAGCATTGCAGCTACATTGATGCAACTGCACCCTTTTAAGTAGACAAGCCCTCAGACTGAAGGGCGAATACAGGCAACTCCAATCATAAAAAGAGTTCATACTTAGCACCTACAGCTATCTAGCATGGCACATTTCCAAGACCTTAAACATCTAATACATCTTAATTCCTTGTTTCTAATGAGATTTATCTGTTTATTGATGAGAGAATAGACTCTTTGTTTCAACATATTGTCATGCAGGGTGTATAAAATCAATGTTTTTTTTAAAAAAACTGTTTTTTTTTATTTAAATCGGATTTTTTTGATAAAATGCTTTTTGAGGAAAAAACCTATCTAAAGATAGATACATTGTAGCTCAAAGATATCTCATCATGGAATAGGGATTATAAATTCTAATTCTATAGTATGAGACAATATATTCATGTAATGTTTAAGAAAAGTTTTGTAAATGAGTTCCAATAGTTCATGGATTAGAGACCCAATCTTCTGGGGTTCCACAGGCTTCTGTATAAATCATTTAGGTTAATCTATCTATCTACCCAATGGGACTCAGTGCTCAGTCTAGAAGATACCATCAGAGATGCTTAGTTTTGCAATTCTCAAACTGTGGATTTGTGTCTCCAGAGGTAACATGCTTGTTAACAGCAAAAATGTTTTAAAATAAATTATATATAGAGAGAGGTAAGAAATAACAGACCTCAACTCTATTATCCCTCTGCAAATTTCTGTACAGAGAGTCAATCCCTTACCTCTCTCTAAAAGTGCAAAGTTTCAAAAAGTTCAATGAATAGAAGATTGTTGGGGGTGGAATAGATCTGTACAAGGAGAAGAAGTCTGGAGATAAATGTGAGAAGCGAGGGACATATGCTTGTTTTGTTAAAATATTATATGTTTCCTGCTGAAGAAAAAAATCCAAAATACTTAACATTGTTGTTTTAGTTAAATAAAATAATTTAAATGTCTGTCTGGTGATGTTCTCCTCCTAATACAGCATGGCAAGAAAATCTTCCAAATATTAATGATTAACCTGTTGAATTGGAGATAGTTCATCTCCCAATGACTTCATAAATATCTGCTTCAATTACCTTTGGTAAATGAAATAACCAAACAATCATTCATTTTCTGATAGAGCTGTAAAACTAATCTGAAAAGTTTTCAAAATAAATCACTGTTTAAAAATGTATAGTGTGTACCTTCTAAAAATGAAACCTACATCTATCTCTGAGTTGTGAAGAATATATATTAAGGTTATAACAACCATCAAGAATGCACTTTTATGTAGAAATACATGATTTGATTTAAATCAAATCCACCCTGTTGGCATGACTTTATTCTTAATTTTTACACTGTTTGTGTGTGGTAGGGAAGAAGTATAATGAAAGTGCTTGTCAAAGAAGCTGGATGGGTAACTGTGGAGATAAATAGGGTGCCTGGGGCTGATTTAATGCACTCTAACGTGCAAGTGTAGACAAGGCCTCTGTTAGGCCTGCTCTACACTAGAAGTTTATCTCGAATTTAGCAGCGTTAAACCGAATTAACCCTGCACCCGTCCACACAACGAAGCCCTTTACTTCGATATAAAGGGTTCTTAATAATATCGATATCTGTACTCCTCCCTGATGAGGGGAGTAGCGCTGAAATTGGTATTGCCATTTCGGATTAGGGTTAGTGTGGCCGCATTTCGACGGTATTGGCCTCCGGGAGCTATCCCACAATGCACCATTGTGACCTCTCTGGACAGTAATCTGAACTCGGATGCACTGGCCAGGTAGACAGGAAAAGCCCCGCAAACTTTTGAATTACATTTCCTGTTTGCCCAGCATGCAGAGCACAGGTGACCATGCAGAGCTCATCAGCACAGGTAACCATGCAGTCCGAGGATCTAGAAAGAGCACCAGCATGGACCGTACGGGAGGTACTAGATCTGATCACTATATGGGGAGAGGATTCAGTGCTAGCAGAACTACGTTCCAAAAGACGAAATGCCAAAACATTTGAAAAAATCTCCAAGGGCATGATGGAGAGAGGCCACAATAGGGACTCACTACAGTGCCGCGTGAAAGTTAAGGAGCTCAGACAAGCCTATCAAAAAACAAAGGAGCAAACAGTTGCTCCGGGTCAGAGCTACAGACATGCTGCTTCTACGCTGAGCTGCATGCAATTCTAGGGGGGGCCGCCACCACTACCCCACCTCTGACCGTGGATTCCGAGGCGGGGGCAATCTCAGCCATGCCTGAGGATTCTGCGGATGGGGAAGAGGAGGAGGAGGAGGAGGAGGACGAGCTTGCAGAGAGCACCCAGCACTCCGTTCTCCCCAACAGCCAGGATCTTTTTCTCAGCCTGACTGAAGTACCCTCCCAACCCAGTATCCAAGACCATGACACCATGGAAGGGACCTCAGGTGAGTTTACCTTTTAAAATATAAAACTTGTTTTAAAAGCAAACGTTTTTTAATGATTAATTTGCCCTGAGGACTTGGGATGCATTCGCGGCCAGTACAGCTACTGGAAAAGTCTGTTAACGTGTCTGGGGATGGAGCGGAAATCCTCCAGGGACATCTCCATGAAGCTCTCCTGGAGGTACTCCAAAAGCCTTGCCACAAGGTTTCTGGGCAGTGCAGCCTTCTTCCGTCCTCCATGGTAGGACACTTGACCACGCCATGCTAGTAGCAAGTAATCTGGTATCATTGCATGACAAAGCCTGGCAGCGTATGGTCCCGGTGTTTGCTGGCATTCAAGCAACATCCGTTCTTTATCTCGCTGTGTTATCCTCAGGAGAGTGATATCGTTCATGGTAACCTGGTTGAAATACGGGAATTTAATTAAGGGGACAGAGGTGGCCGTTCCTACTGGGCTGTTTGCCTGTGGCTGAAAAGAAATCCTTCCCTGCAGTTAGCCAAGCGGGGGTGGGGAGGGGAATCTTCCCTGATACCAGCCACGTGGTGGGGGGAGGGATAAAGCGATCATCCCAGAGAATTGGATGGGGGGGGTTAGTTTGGTTTCTGCTGCTGCACGTTAACAGGAAAACCACAGCACTCAAGGGGCTTTGCTTGGTATGTGGGAAAGGAGGGCGCTGCTTGTAGGAAAGCTGCAGAAGCCGAATGACAATGGCTTACCATGGCCGCATGCAAGCCGAATTCTGTTGCCCGGACCTGCGTCTGTGCTCTCTAACACCAAAGCCGCAGGCACTCAATATTAAAAGATGCAAAATGCGACCTTGTACCGAAATCACATGTGCTATGTAATGTGAATAGTGTTGTTCACCGTGAAAGAGTATAAGCATTGTTCTGTAAAATGTATCTTTTTAAATACTTCTCTCCCTTTTTTCCCTCCCTCCCGCAGCTGCAAATTTTTCAAGCCTCCCTCCTCCGTCCCGCAGGCTATCTCAGATACGGCATCGAAAAAAGAGGACGCGAGATGAAATGTTCTCGGAAATCATGGAATCCACCCGCAATGAAAGGGTTTATCTGAATGAGTGGAAAGACACGGTATCAAAGTACAGGAAAGATGCCAGTGAACATGAGGACAGGAGGGACGCTCGAGATGAGAGGTGGCAGGCTGCAATGCTGGGGATGCTGCGTGATCAAACAGACATGCTCTGGCGTCTGGTGGAGCTTCAGGAACGGCAGAAAAAGCACAGAGTGCCGCTGCAGCCGCTGTATAACCTCCCTCCCCCCTCACCATGCTCCATAGCCTCCTGACCCAGACGTGTAAGAATGTGGGGGGGAGGGGGAGGCTCCGTGCACCCTCCCAAACCACCCCAGTGGACAGCCCAACCCAACTTTTTAGTGGCCTTTTCCTTCCCTCCTATCCTCCTCCCAAACCCCACCCGGGCTACCTTCTCAGTTCTCTCCTTCTTTTTATAATCAATTAATAAAGAATGCATGATTTTTAAACGATAGTGACTTTATTTCCTTTGAAAGCAAGCTGGGATCGAAGGGGGAGGGTGGGTTGCTTACAGAGAACGAGTCAATCAAGGGGGTGGGTTTTCATCAAGGAGAAACAAACAGAACGTTCACACGGTAGGCTGGCCAGTCATGAAACTGGTTTTCAAAGCTTCTCTGATGTGCCGCGCTTCCTGGTGTGCTCTTCTAATCACCCTGGTGTCTGGCTGCGCGTAATCAACGGCCAGGCGATTTACCTCAGCCTCCCACCCCGCCATAAAGGTCTCCCCCTTACTCTCTCAGAGATTGTGGAGCACACAGCAAGCAGCAATAACAATGGGAATATTGGTTTGGCTTAGGTTTGAGCGAGTCAGTAAAGATCGCCAGCGACCTTTTAAACAGCCAAATGCACATTCTACCACCATTCTGCAGTTGTTCAGCCTGTAGTTGAACAGGTACTGACTACTGTCCAGGCTGCCTGTGTATGGCTTCATGAGCTATGGCATTAAGGAGTAGGCTAGGTCCCCAAGGATAACTATAGGCATTTCAACATCCCCAACTGTTATTTTCTGGTCTGGGAAGAAAGTCCCTTGCTGCAGCCCTTTAAACAGAGTAGTGTTCCTGAAGACGCGAGCATCATGAACCTTTCCCGGCCAGCCCACGTTGATGTTGGTGAAACATCCTTTGTGATCCACCAGTGCTTGCAGCACCATTGAAAAGTACCCCTTGTGGTTTACGTACTGGCTGCCCTGGTACTCCGGTGCCAAGATAGGGATATGGGTTCCATCTATCGCCCCACCACAGTTAGGGAATCCCATTGCAGCAAAGCCATCCACTATGACCTGCACGTTTCCCAGAGTCACTACCTTTGGTAGCAGGAGCTCAGTGATTGCTTTGGCTACTTGCATCACAGCAGCCCCCACAGTAGATTTGCCCACTCCAAATTGATTCCCGACTGACCGGTAGCTGTCTGGCGTTGCAAGCTTCCACAGGGCTATTGCCACTCGCTTCTCAACTGTGAGGGCTGCTCTCATCTTGGTATTCTGGCGCTTCAGGGCAGGGGAAAGCAAGTCACAAAGTTCCAAGAAAGTGCCCTTACACATGCAAAAGTTTCGCAGCCACTGGGAATCGTCCCACACCTGCAACACTATGCGGTCCCACCAGTCTGTGCTTGTTTCCCGGGCCCAGAATTGGCGTTCCACGGCATGAACCTGCCCCATTAACAGCATGATCTCCAAAGCGCCGGGGCCTGCGATTTGATAGAATTCCATGTCCATATCCTTATCACTCTCGCCGCCGCGCTGCCGTAGCCTACTCCTCGTCGCCTGGTTTTGCAGGTTCTGGTTCAGCATAAACTGCACGATAACGTGCGAGGTGTTTACAATGTTCATGACTGCTGTCTTGAGCTGAGCGGGCTCCATGCTTGCCGCGGTATGGCGTCTGCACTGTTCACCCAGGAAAAAGGCGCGAAACGGTTGTCTGCCATTGCTTTCCACGAGGGAGGGGAGGATGTACCCAGAACCACCCGCGACAATGTTTTTGGCCCCATCAGGCATCAGGATCTCAACCCAGAATTCCAATGGGCGGAGGAGACTGCGGGAACTATGGGATAGCTATGGGATAGCTACCCACAGTGCAACGCTCCAGAAATCGACGCTAGCCCCGGTACATGGACGCACACCGCCGAATTAATGTGCTTAGTGTGGCCGCATACATTCGACTTTATACAATCTGTTTTCAAAAACCGGTTTCTGTAAAATCGGAATAATCCCGTAGTGTAGACATACCCTTAGTGTCTCCTCAGAACACGCACAGCACAAGCAATAACAATGCAGACCTCCTGTGCCTGCACCATAACCTGGAGAGACCACCCTAGAAGTAATGGAATTACTGTAACCTCCTTGCCCATTCAGTTGTCATTCTGCTGAGGCTGCAAAGGTGCCAAGTGCAGTGGTGAATTTTATAATGAGGACAGATGCTAACAGAAACTGGACAGAGATCCCTAAACTCATTTGCACAGGCAAACAGTCATTAGATGGTAACAACTTTTGATTGTTATTATTAACAGTAAATTTGACACAAAATGAAATAAAGTGATATATGCAAGCAGTTTGGGACATTCTGCTATAGTCTTTGGGTATGTCTATGCCCTTGGAAATTTTTTCAAAAGTTTTGGCATTTCGTCTTTTCGAACGAAGTTCTGCTAGCACTGAATCCTCTCCCCATATAGCGATCAGATCCAGTACCTCCCGTACGGTCCATGCTGGTGCTCTTTTTCGATTATCGGCCTGCATGGTTACCTGTGCTGATGAGCTGAGCTATCTGTGGTCACCTGTGCTCTCCACGCTGGGCAAACAGGAAATGAAATTCAAATTTTCCTGGGGCTTTTCCTGTCTACCTGGCCAGTGCATGCGAGTTCAGATTGCTGTCCAGAGCGGTCACAATGGTGCACTCTAGGACAGCTCCCGGAGGCCAATACCATCGAATTGCGGCCACACTAACCCTAATTCAAAATGACAAAATCGATTTTGGCGCTACTCCGCTCGTCGGGGTGGAGTACAGAAATCGATTTTAAGAGCCTTTATTTCGAAATAAATGGCTCCGTTGTGTGGACGGGTGCAGGGTTAATTCGATTTAACGCTGCTAAATCCGAATTAAAGTCATAATGTAGACCAGGCCTTTGTCTTGATCAAATATAAACTCATCCATTTTTTTTCTTTTATGCTATGCTAATATTTATATAGGACATCAATATATGCAAACATTGTGAACCTTTTCAGGGTACAATATTTCCAATAAACTATTTTTTAAAATATTTTATAACTGATAAGCTGTTATTGTGCAATGTTTGCAGAATGCCAGCATTTCTTTTCATTTCACATGAAATTTGTGATGAAAAAGAAAACGACTAACACTGAACATATCAATGAGCATTTATATTGGTTACTCTTTATATCTGGAAATCCTGCAACTAGTATTATCATTTATCTTTATGCCTTCTAAACAGGTTAGATAAAGAAAACCTTTGCAGTCATGAATGGAGCTTTGTAATGTGAAACTTAGTGGAATTATCTGCACCCCAGAGCTCTGTGAAGGAGTTTTCAAAATGGACTCTCAATCTGTAAACATGATACAAACTAGGGCTGATGAGGTACTGCCCCACTGGAACCAATCATCTGACTGCAGACTGAATGGACAAGCTGGACCACATCTTAAAAGCGCGAAGGCATTGGTGACAGGAGGTGGAGGCTACTTTGGATACAACCTGGGGTGTGCTCTCACCAAATTGGGAATCACTGTTGTTCTTTTTGATATACAAAAGCCTATATGGGAAGTTCCTAATGGAGCCATGTATTTCCTGGTATGGTAAAATTACATTTTAACAACAATCAAATTAAATGAATTGTTCTACTCTTGTGTACAACAGCAAGTTGTCATCTCAGCAGTTTTCATGGA
Source organism: Terrapene triunguis (assembly GCF_002925995.2). Classification (NCBI taxonomy): domain Eukaryota; kingdom Metazoa; phylum Chordata; order Testudines; family Emydidae; genus Terrapene; species Terrapene triunguis. Next base: position 15,912,822 of record NW_020664444.1, on the reverse strand, counting down.
ACACAGAACTGTCATAAGCAATGTCAAAGACCTCATTAGAAAGTATGTGCAAGATTTTCAGCTGGTGTAAATCAGCTAGTTTCATCAGAATTAATGGAGCACTGCCAATTTACACCATCTGAGGATCAAGCTGTCAGAATCCACTAAACAGAATTTTTCCCACATTTTAACCAAAAAAAAAAAAAATTGCAGCATATATATGAACTAATCACGGAAGGGTGATGCTCTCATCTAGTGGTTAGAGTAGCAGATTAGAAGTTGGAATGCCTGGATGGTCTATTCCTGGCACTGGAACTGTTGTGTGATCTTGGGCACTTCACTTCATCACTCTGTGTATCTACACTTAAACTGTAAACTGGCTAGATCTAATTATTTATCTGACTCATGGGGTGTTGAGAAGCTTAAAAAAAATCATATTTGTGAAATGCGTTGAGAACTTGAGGTGCAAGATATATTATTTTATTAGCTCTATGATAGTAGTCTGAGTCACATCTGATGTTGAAATCTCACCACCCTGCCATAGAAATTTCATGTTTGTTTTTATATCCATCTAGAGGGATATGATCTACCCTGAAACTTTGCACAGAACTAGCATTTATGTCAATTAAATAGCAAATGTCTAACTAACAGAAACATGTTTAAAATAACCTATTGGAGACCAGATTTTGTATATGTTTTAATAAACTGCAAAAGCTGAGATTTGATGTCTAATCTATTATGAATACAGTAAAATTTAACACTCTTATCTCAGGGTGGCAACACTGCAAATCACTGAACCCTCCCTCTTGTGACTTATTAGAATTGGTCCCTAATCCTGCAGCTCTTAGACACATGTTACTCCAATTCAAGTCAAACTAGTTTTGCTATCATAAGGGCTACAGGACCAGGTGTGAAAAACATAATACCATTCAATCAAACCATAGTATACACATTTTTATTGTCCCAAATGAAATACGCTATCAGGGACTTTTCTGCACAGTTTTGTAAAAGCCTATTGCATATTAGTTAGCAAAGCAATTGTGTGAACGGCAGCAGAATTACTTTTAGATTTTTCTTAACAATAATTATTAGTTATATGAAAAATTATAAATGATACCTTTCTGGCCAAATCTATTGTTTTCTGATTTATCACAGGGTGATGTGCGGGATTGTAAAGCAGTATTCAAGGCTTGTGGAGGGGTTGACTGTGTTTTTCATGTGGCTTCATATGGAATGTCAGGTCTGGAACACGTGAGTAGTTTTCTTATTGTTTTTCTCTCTGGAACCTTTAAAAGTAGCAGTATATTGTTCACATAAAGGTGGGTAAATGACAGGAAAAAATATTCACAAACTTTTTTTTATATTTATTAAAACTTTTATACATGTGAAATTTTATTCATTTAAATGTTTGTGGAAAACAAATGTTGAGCCCACAGCTACAAGTAATTTAAGCTTCTGATTAATGTGATTAAATTAAATTAGTTGAAAGTGTAAGCCAAAGTTATTTATAAAGGTTAAATAATCTAATTAGGGAATGAGGAGGCATTTATTAAATACTAAGCACCAAGTCATTAACCTAGTGCAAACCCCAAAATAATCAGAATGTTGTACTAAAGATTAATTAAAGCAACCCTGAGGCTTCTAGTTTATTGGGCAGGGTGGATGGGGGAAGGACAGGACAAGGCCATGGCCAGGCCCCAGAATATGGGAAAGCACACACGTGTATAAATCTCTATGCCAATCATACCTTGGGCCGAACAGATAATTGAGGCCTTGGGATCTGTTTCCCACCCCATCCCCTTTTTTTAATTTAAACTTTACTTACATGAACGGACGCAAAAAATAGACGTGAGGTTTGCAAGAAAATAAAACAATAAAATAAGTAGCAAAGCAGATATAACTGCATTCGTTTTTGGCAATTACAAAGCTGTGTGGTGAACTTAAATTGTTTAATTAATTAGATATTGTACAACTTCTCTATTTCTAGCTACAAAAGAAAGAAAAGCTTGAATCCATAAACGTCAATGGAACAAAAGTAGTCATTGATGGTATGTACCTAGATTTTCCTTCTTGGGACCTGATCCAAAGCCCATTGAAGTCAGTGGAAAAGACTCCCATTCACTTCAGGTTTTTAGTGTATTGATTTGGCAGACAAAGATCAACTCTTCCATCCTTATTCACAGAGTAAGGCACTACTCAGCATGAGTAAGAGTGGCAGAATGAAGCCCTAAAGTAACATAATTATGATATATTTAAAGTATTTCTTACTATATTTTATGTGGAAAATTTGCTTTTTGCACTGGCCTGTGAGTAGGATATCTGGAATGAAATCCTGGCTTTTTCCATTATATTTTGTCCTTTTAGCAACAATCTCAGGAAAATGACAACAGTTCAGTTTCTGCTGATATGGCTTTTCGTACTATATTGTACATATCAAAATTATTTTTGCTTTTGCCCTCACAGCAAAGGCAAAAGCAGGATTAATTTTTACCCACTTTTGTGTTGCCTATTGCCCAGGCACAGTCCCGCTCTTTCACGGCAGATTATGTCTACCTGGAGCAAAAATAGCTGAAGTGAAGTGGTAAGCAAAGCCAAGAATGAATCAAGGAACATATCAATTGAAATATTCCAAATATTTCCCTCTTTAGCCCCAACCAGAAACTATCTCTGGAGCCACAGAATTTGCAGAGTCACGTCTCCATAGGTTTATAATGGAGCAAGAATTAGGGGGGATACATACACGCTGAAATTTCTCATGTGCTGGTAGTTTACCAAGAGTACACATTGCCAAAAGGCAGAGTTTTCCCCCATATATTTGCAACCACGTAACTATTTTGTCAGTCACTATTATGATAGCTGCTCTCCCCGCTGTTGTCACCACAGCCTGTGGGCAGCCAAGCAGTGGTGCTGTTACTAACACAGCTGGACCATGCTTCTGGCTGTTCAATCCCCACACACTACCTCAGGGGTCGGCAACCTTTCAGAAGTGGTGTGCCGAGTCCTCATTTATTCACTTTAATTTAAGGTTTTGCGTGCCAGTAATACATTTTAATGTTTTTAGAAGGTCTCTCTCTATAAGTCTATAATATATAACTAAACTATTGTTCTATGTAAAGTAAATAAGGTTTTTAAAATGTTTAAGAAGCTTAATTTAAAATTAAATTAAAATGCAGAGCCCCCCCGGACCAGTGGCCAGGACCCGGGCAGTGTGAGTGCCACTGAAAATCAGCTCGCGTGCCGCCTTCGGCACACGTGCCATAGGTTGCCTACCCCTGCACTACCTAGTGTACCCATGCATGTGTCTGCATAAGAGTTCCTACATACAAAAATGGAGTGTGGAAACCTCAAACCCAACCAGAACACTGGCACAAGGGATTAATGAGTCAGCTGTAATATTAGGGATGGTGGATTTGAATCCCATTTGGCCAAAGATTTTTTTGTTTTGTTTTGTTTGTTTTCTCTCTCATATTTTGGTGGAGTTTTCCTCCATAGCACTTTGGAAAAGGAAGGTTGAGGAGCATTCTGTTCTCCTTCATAACACTTGGAAGGCTGTCTCCACCTTTTTCCCTCAATCCCTGAGACGATGGTTTGGGAAACTTTTTTCCACTGAGACATTTGGGAAGACATCTCTGTTTCCTATCACACTTAAGTTCTCAGAAGATGAAAATGGAGATAACCTCATGGAGGTGTGTACAAATAAGCAAGGAGGTGGCAGGGATACAGGCCAGATGTGCTAGAAGAAGAAGCAGCACTACTAGCAAAGCTGCCTAATGCTCAAGCATGGGCTAAGGTGACTTCAGCAGGGAGAACTACAGTCCATAAGAAAAGATGATGCAGGTCATTTATAATTCCATATGATCACATGCATGTGCATATTGATCTCCTTTTCTAACTCAATCATACACAGTAAAAATATATAATGTGATGTTACTGAAATACAGCAGGGCTTTCTATTTCCATCAAAGTGTACTCATAAAAATAACTACCCCTCACCAACTAGTGACTGAAATTCAGTGGTGATGTGATTGTTGCATGTATGTAGTTTGTAAAGCACTTGGTAATAACAATAGCATTCATATAGTACTTTCCATTTTCAAAGTGTTATATAGACACTAACTAAGAGATATTTTGAATGAAATATTTCTATATGAATAAAAGCTATTATGTTAATTTTAAAATAATGCTAAAACTGAAAGACTGCCCTTCTTATGTTTGCAGTAGTTGTCTTTAACAAGAAAATGTTCGCTGCCGGTTCATGTGGATTTTCATATTCTTCCCTTTTTCTTAAAATAATGTATTTTGTATATTATTGTAGTTTGCAAACAAAGAAATATCCCAAGGCTGATATATACTAGTACGGTGAATGTGGTGTTTGGAGGGAATCCCATTGAAGAAGGAGATGAGGAAACTGTACCATATTTTCCACTAGAAAAGGTATTTTACTTTGCAACAGACCTTGTCCGCTTGATCCACAGCAAAGCACTGATGTCCAACTTTATGAAACTGTATTTGTGTTCCAAAGTAGCTTCTATAGAGGGCATTTATTTAAATTATTAGTATCAATCTGTCTTTGGGTAGAGGTAGCTATTGCTGCCAGAGTTCTGACTTAAACGCTGTGAGATTATTCTAAGAGTGGCCTGTGATCAATTATTCAGTCCTTATCCATAAGTAAGCACATTTGGGATCTTGCAAAAATAAACAAACTAAAAAATTTGAATTTGAAAATAATGGGAAGATTCTTTATTGCAGTGGGCCATCAAGGAGTCTTTTGGCTCCCTGATTCTCTACCCAGCCCAAGTATAAGTTAGAGTAGCCTGGGGACTGTTCTAATTTCATCCAACTTGCTATTGTCTCTGAGGGAATGTTCACCATCTGGAATCTGGAGCTCCTTGAGCCTTAGCCACTCCCATTGCTTGCTCTTCTTCCCTGGCCTCAGAACACCTCATGTGTTTAGGAGTCACCTCTTCTTCTTTGACTGTTTGTTTACACGGATTCCAATCTTAGTGGTGATCATGCACCCCATGGATGCGAGATCAGATTCTTCTTGAATAGAAGTGTCCACAGAGGCTGTGCCTGAGCCCTGGGATTATTTGTGACCATTGTAGCCAAGGGTATAAGAGGTGGGGCAGCCTCAATTGCCTTTCAGTTCCTTCTTAGCACCCATGGCTATGAGACAGAACCCCACAGAGCCTGTGTCTCTTCATCTACAGAAAGATTAGTTATTGTTAGTTACCTAGATTCACTTTGATACATTTTAGTTAACCCATTGGTTTAAAAAAATTATATATATCACCAATCTAGCTGCTTGCGGCGTTGATAGGTTTCCTTGCCACCTCCTGCCTCCCCTCTCTCCCAAGGGCTACATCCCTCTGTTAGGCCCAAAATCTCCAGGATTCAAGATTTGTCCATCTTGTGACACAGCAAAGCCCATAAATGATGGGCATGTGATGCCACTTCAGGAGCTTATGCCAGGCTCTCCTTAGAAACAAACTCACTCCCAGGCTTCACCCTAATTTCCAGCCTCGAACTTTCACATCAGCCAAAGCAAAACTTCAAACACCCTGGATTTCGGTGAGAACATTGCCCTTTTATATAGACAAGACTAGATCAATTTGAGCCACACATAAACTATGTGTTGCATTTGTGGAACCAATGAGAGGACAACCAATACCATCAGAGACTAAATGGGTGTTAGACTGTATATGAACTTGCTATGTACTAATTAACTAAGACAGACATTCCTGGACACATTGTTTCAATCTACTTGAGCCCAGGCAGCTTCTACCGCCTCCTTGAACAGTATCCCAATGTCTGAGATATATCTGGTGGCACCATGGATCAGTCCATAATTTTACCATTCACTATGCCTTTGTGCAGGCCTCTAGATTAGATGCAAGTTTAGGCAGAACAATCCATCAATCGATCTTTAAGTAGGACTCCTTTTACCCGTCTCTGAGGATGAGATACTGCTTGCTAGTCACCAAGGATATGTCTACACTTCAAATAAAAAGCCACAGCTGGCCTGTGCCAGCTGACTAGCGCTCCCAGGGCTCAAACTGCAGGTCTGTTTCATTGTAGTGTAGACTTCTGGCTCAGGCTACAGCCCGAACTCTGGGACCCTCCCACCTCGCAGAGTTCTACAGCCCAAGCTCCAGCTTGGGCCCAGATGTTTACACTGCAATTAAACAGCCCCTTAATCCAAGCCTCATGAGTAAGGCTGCGATTTAGTCATGAAGGTCATGGAAGTCACGGAATCCGTGACTTCCAAAGACCTCTGTGACTTCAGCCAGTGCCAGCTGGGAGATGCAGGGTCCCCTGCCGCCTATGGAGGCAGGGAGCTGCGGGGTACCCTTGCTACCCAAGGCGGCATGAGCCCCACGCAGCTCCCAGCCACTGCAGGTGGCAGGCAGACCCCCTGCTGCTCCTGGCCGCCATGGGCACCAGGGGGAACCTCTGGAGTTCTCCACCTCCACAGGCGCCGGGGGAACCCCTGCAGCTTGGAGTCACCAGCAGAGGGGGCCCCTGGAGCTCCCAGCCCACCCGCAGCTGCCCAGGCTCCCCATTTTTTCATGGATATTTTTAGTAAAAGTCAGGAACAGGTCAGGGGCTTCCGTGAATTTTTCACTATTGCCCGTGACCTGTCCGTGACTTTTACTAAAAATATCTGTGATAAATTCTTAGCCTTACTCATGAGCCTGAGTCAACTGGCGCAGGCCAGCTGCAGGTGTCTAATTGCGGTGTAGACCTACCCCCAGAGTGGAATCTGTGTAGACAATCACTTGCAGAAGGAAAAAACGGTAACTGTGGTTCTTTGAAATGTATTGTCCACGCTGATTCCACTACCAGCCCTCCATACCTGCTAATTCAGAATCCTGCTATATGGAATTCTTTATTGGCAAAGGAACTGAGAAGCAGTTGGGGCCTCCCTACTCCTTATACCCTTAACTACAGGGGTCACGAGGTCTCTCAAGGAGCATGTGTGGCCCCAATGGACACTGCTATTCAAAAAAGAATCCAACCGTATGCACATGGGGCTCATGCACACCACCAAAAGTGGAATCTATGCAGACAATGTATCTCGAAGAACCATTAAGTAAGTGACCACTCTTTCTGGTTCTATACGTGCTGCAGACTCCTTTGTACCAAAGGAACGCTACGCAGGGGGCTTATCAGTGGTTTTTCCTCCCTTTGTGCCACCTGCTATATTTCAGTGGGAACCTCAGGTCGTGTAGAGACTCTATAGTAGCTCCTACATCAGCCTCTTCCTACCCCTAAGAGGCCATTTCAAAAGCCTGTGAGCCGCTGAATGTAAAGGAGCCCCAGTCACACCCCTTTTTCCCTAGCTATGCCCCTATAATGTCAGCTGTGAGTTGGGACATATAGGAACCACTATGGCAACACTCTGCCACCTTGTGATTTCTCTACATTGGGGCAGTCCTCCAGGAAGCTGATTTTAGGCACACTGTGCAGCCAGACTGCCCCAGAGCTGCCCCAGCACATGGGAGAGTTGAGCCCTTCAAGTCTATACTCTAGTTAAGCAACTTACATTTTAAGATTAATGAGAAATCTGGCATGTGTAAATGTATAAATGAAAAATCACTTAATCAATATGTATCTACCCTATTGTTTTCACAATCCTGTTATTTATATCACAAATATCTCCCTTGCCAAAGAATAATTGGAATCATAAAGCATATATTTGAAGCATATCATAAGTAAAAATAGAAATTTAAAAGAGAGCTGCGCTCAGTTTACTGGGAATCTAAACTTGTGTAGCCAAAAATGCTAACCTGTCTCTTTTATCATAAACAGATTATTTAGGCCTCCAACCCTAAATTATTTCTCCACATCTTATGTTTTGAGAAGATTTTACTGAGGTGATGTTTGCAAGCTGAATAGATGTACAAGTTTACTGAAATGTTATCAGAGGTGTTATTTACCAATGTAGCAATATAGTTAGGCAATTCATTATATTTGCACTCTCTCTTTTCAGCAGGTTAATCATTATTCTAGAACCAAAGCAATGGCAGAGCAAATGATCCTTGCAGCTAATGGAACCCCATTAAAAGGTACATATAAAATTCTACTTTTCTGATATCACTAATGTATGACAAACTATGAACAACATAAAGGGGTCTTTTCTTCCCTCAATTAATGTGTCCAATCTCAGTGTCCATATATATTCAGGTGGACAAGAGACACAAAGGGGAAAAGGGATAATCCAAGATTCAGAAAATTAAAACCTTGTTTCTTCAAGTCAATTAAAAATGTTTATAAATTCTACTGCAAATATAGGCTCTGAGCCTGCATTCCTTACTCATATCCACATATACTCATGCCAGCAGTCCCACTAAGCTTCACTATAGACACAGTGGCCCCTAAACACTCTCTCCACCAGCTTCATCCTCACGGGTCATTAGGGCTTACAGATGACTTGCAACAGATAAGGAAGAAGGCAGACAGATGCTTGTTACTTAGATTTTCAATTTCTGAGTTATGTTAGTTTCTCAGATCCTGAGTACACAGATAGCAGCTGTGGCCAAGAATGCTTTATTCAATCTACACTAGACAAGCAGTGTATGATCTTTTCTATCAGAGGCAGACCTTGCTACCATTATCCATTGCTGTGAGCTCAGACACACACCACTGTGATGTACTCTACATGGGGATACGACTTGAACTATTAGTGCAGAAAGTATCTGTTACTTATAAGTAGTTTCATATAGAAAGCACATCATATCTGTTCTCAGTAGAGTGCACAGGCTGCCTATTGATTTCTATGAGATATTTAAAGGTTTAGGACTTTTTAAGGTCAAAACTAACTGATCTGGATGCGGGTTGCTTGAGAAACTGTTTCTAGCTCTTTGATACTGCTACAGCTGTGATCAGAGGAGGTGTTTGAATATAGCTAGTTGTATTAGATACTGTGATTTTCAATGTTCTGTGCAAGTTAGGTATGAGGGGTATATTGGTAGGGAAATTTGTAAGATGCTGTTCATATTGCAGGTATTTTATGGTCAGAGGATTTCAGTTTTCAGGACTCACAAGCCAGCACATTTCATGAGTATTAAATTCACATTGTAAAAGACGATTAAGAGAATTTACTACAAAGGGACCAGTGTGTTTGGCCCTCTTATATTTTGCTAAATAAAATATAAACAGCATATGAAGTGTACCTGTCATGTACTGATATGGAAACTATTTGAAAAATCACATTTCATTATATCTCCTAGGAGGCAATAAGCTCCATACGTGTGTTCTTCGCCCACCAGGCATCTATGGACCAAAAGAGCAAAAACACCTGCCACGCGTATTAGTATGTATTGTATTATCAGCTCTGAAGTGCATTGCCAATATTAGAGTACCTGTACTGTTTAAGTCTAAACAATTCAAAAGCTAGTATCCTGGTTACTGATCTAAACAGTCCCTCAAGAGCCCTTTGTTGACTAACCACATGATGCAAGCTGACAAATAGCATAACTGGAGGATGATGGGAATGAAAATTATGAACACGTTTTTTTGATGAAAGACAAAAACTGGGCTAGTGTTGTGGAGAAAGGGCTACGCCTGCATCACTGGTTATTATGCATTATTTGTTTTGTTGAGTAAGCACTTTAACTTCAGCGTCAAATATTATCCGAAAAATCCTGAAATCATATTTTACTATTGTTTAATCAGACCATAGCCATGACACATAGCTGTAGTTAAATCTTCCTGATGTCAAGTTTTAGATGTTGATTTTTTTTTTAAAGAGGCAAACATTTGATTTTTAGGCAATGGCTAATTAAATTAATCACATTGCTTAGCAAATCACACCCTTCCTGCAGTTATTTCATGCATAAGAACGGCCATACAGGGTCAGACCAATGGTCCATCGAGCCCAGTATCCTGTCTTATGACTGTGGCCAATGCCAGATGCTTCAAAGGGAATTAACAGAACAGGGCAATTATCAAGTAATCTGGTCACATTCTGGGGTGCAGCCCAGACCAGTGAGGGGTTGTATCATCACCTGCCCAGCAGCCTTGGGTGCCTTCAGTGCTTTGCTGCTGTAGCTCTCACCTGGGCCACTCACAGCCTTCCAGCATGAAGATAACACCCTGAGTGTGTACAGCTGAAGCCTGCCAGCACCCTCTAGTCACACTCTGGCTTGCACAAGCCTTGGTTAGCACTTACAGGATGACCCCAATACACTCCTGGACCCAGATATTCCCCCAAAAACATCTATTCTTCACTGACCAGCTCTCTCCTGGACAGTCCAGATATTGGAGGTCCATTGTCCCTGTCAGTGTACAACAGTTTGCTACTTTAAATGGAGTTACCGCTACAGTTCAGTTTAAAAACAACACTGGATTAGTTTTGATTAAAGAATAAAACCAGTTTATTTAACTACAAAGAGAGAGGTTTTAAGAGTACAAGTACAAGGCATTAAAGTCAGAAATGGTTACAAGAGAAATAAAGATAAAATGCTTTCTAGTGCTAAAATTTAACAAACTAGACTTGATCTCAGTGACAGGGCTGATGAAATTTCAGATCAGGATCTCTCCCAAAGTCAAATGGCTGCTTCCTTTGTCGTTTTAGGTAAAAGAGAAAGGGAGATAGATAAGGAGAGGTCCCTGGGGGTGTTTTTGCCCCTCATTTGTATAGCCCGATCACCCTTTGAAATGCATTTTCCTGAGAGTCACCCCTAGATAAAATTAATTCCCACTGTGAGGTTGGAGTCATGGAGTCTTGCAGTGACAGAGATTCCATGCTGTTGTTTGCTAAAATGTAGATTGATCTGTTCCAGCCCCCCTTCTTTGCTGAAGAATGGCCGCTTGACAGGTGATTGCCCATCAACTTTGATGACAAAGTTGGCATCGCCTTGTCCTTTGTTTTTGAGAAACAGGTTTAGCCACATGCCAGATTACCTGATAACCACTGTGATGCATTGGACCTCAAAGTAGCACCCTGTAACCCCCATATTCATCAATTGTATATGGTTGTGATATTTCATACAAAGCATGCCATGTCTGAATTTCAGTCTATGTTCATAACTTTACATATAATGTTGCTACATACTTTCATCATATTATTGACCAGTGAGTCATTAGTTTTCATATGATACCTCATAAGACATATTTTGTACAAAGATTATTACAGTAGTGTGTAGGGTGTGAATACAGGGGTGCATTCAGTCACAGATCCATGCCCTGTCGTCCAGTCCCAGCATCTGGCAGTCAGTGGCATAGGGATACACAGAGCATGAGGTTGCATCCCTGACCATCTTGGCTAACAGCATTGATGGACCTATATCATCTTTTTGAACTATAATTTTTTATAGTTTTCACCTTCACAACATCCTCTGGCAATGAGTTCCACAGGTTGACTGCATTATGTGAAGGTACTTCCTTTTGTTTGTTTTAAATCTGCTGCCTTTTAACTTCATTGGGTGACTCCTAGTTCTTGTGTTATGTGAAGGGGTAAATAACATTTCCTTATTCACTTTCTCCACGCCTCTGTCATATATCCTCTTGTTCAGTTTAGAAAAGAGATGACAAGTCCCAGGCTTTTTAATCTCTCCTCATATGGAAGCTATTCCATACCCCTAATAATTTTTGTTGCCCTTCATTGTACCTTTCCCATTTCTAATATATCTTTTTGAGATCGAGTGACCAGAATTGCACACAGTATTCAAGGTATGGGTGTATCATGGATTTATATAGTGACATTATGATATATTCTGTTTTATTATCTATCCATAAGAACATAAGAATGGCCGTACTGGGTCAGACCAAAGGTCCATCCAGCCCAGTATCCTGTCTACCGACAGTGGCCAATGCCAGGTACCCCAGAGGGAGTGAACCTAACAGGTAATGATCAAGTGATCTCTCTCCTGCCATCCATCACCACCCTCTGACAAACAGAGGCTAGGGACACCATTCCTTACCCATCCTGACTAATAGCCATTAATGGACTTAACCTCCATTAATTTATCCAGTTCTCTTTTAAACCCTGTTATAGTCCTAGCCTTCACAACCTCCTCAGGCAAGGAGTTCCACAAGTTGACTGTGCACTGTGTGAAGAAGAACTTCCTTTTATTTGTTTTAAAAGTGCTGCCCATTAATTTCATTTGGTCCCTAGTTCTTATATTATGGGAACAAGTAAATAACTTTTCCTTATTCACTTTCTCCACATCACTCATGATTTTATATACCTCTATCATATCCCCTCTTAGTCTCCTCTTTTTCAAGCTGAAAAGTCCTAGCCTCTTTAATCTCTCCTCATATGGTTCCTAACTTTGTTATCTTTTTTGATTGCTGCCGTACATTGAGTGGATATTTTCAGAGAACTATCTGCAATGACTTTAAGATCTCTTTCTTGAGTGGTAACCGCTAATTGGAATTATGTCCATTTCCAGTGTGCATTACTTTGCATTTTCCAACATTTGAGTTTCATCTGTCATTTTGTTGCGCAGTCACCCAGTTTTGTGAGATCTCTTTGCAGTCAGCTTTGGACTTAAGTATCCAGAGTAATTTTGTATCAGCTGCAAACTTTGCCACCTCACTGTTTTACCCCTTTTCCCAAATTATTTATAAATAGGTTGAATAGCACTGATTCCAGTACAGAGCTCTGGGGGACACCACTGTTTACTTCTCTCCATTCTGAAAACTGACCATTTATTCCTACCCTTTATTTCCTGTCTTGTAACCAGTTACTGATCCATGAGAGGACCTTCCCTCTTATCCCATGACTGCTTAGTTTGCTTAAGAGCCTTTGGTGTGGGACCTTGTTAAAGGCTTTCTGAAAGTCTAAGTACACTATGTCCATTGGATTACCCTTGTCCACATGTTTGTTGATCCCCTCAGAGAATTCTAATAGATTAGTTAGGCATGATTTTCCCATACAAAAGCCATGTTGAATCTTCCCCAACGAATCATGTTTATTTATATGTCTGTTAATTCTGTTCTTTAACATAGTTTCAACCAATTTTGCCTGATCCTGAAGTTAGGCTTACTGGTCTATAATTGTCAGGATTGCCTCTGATCCTTTTTTAAAAATTACTGTCACATTAGCTATCTGCCTGTCATCTGGTACAGAAGCTGATTTAAGTGATAGGTTATATACCACAGTTATGATACTGTAGAACTATTTGAATTCCTTCAGAACTCTTGGATGAATTACCATCTGGTCCTGATGACTTATTATTGTTTAATTTATCAATTTGTTCCAAAACCTCCTCTATTGACACCCTAATCTGGGACAATTCCTCAGATTTGTTACCTAAAAAGAATGGCTCAGGTGTGGGAATCTCCCTCACATCCTCTGCAGTGAAGACTGATACAAAGAATTCGTTTAGCTTCTTCACAATGGCCTTGTATTCCTCAAGTGCTCCTTTAGTGCCTCGATCATCCAGTGGCCCCACAGTTTGTTTGGCAGGTTTCCAGCATCTAAGTGTAACCCTTCTGCCCATCAGAGTTGGCAGCAACAAGGGCCGGGTTCAGTATCTAGGGGTTCTGTTTCAATAACACAATGCAAAACTGGCTCAAATCCCCACCCAGTGACCTGGGACAATTACTTATCACCCGCCCGGGAACCTCTAAGAGGCAATACTTCCCCTCTCGCAAACAAGGAGTCTGAGTGTAGCAAAAGCTTTTAATAAAGGAGGGAAACAATGCGGCATTATGTTCGGGAAACAGCACAAACAGGATTCATAACACAAACCATGAGCAAAAGACCCACCCCCAAGTAAGTTTGGCAGGTCCTTTTCACCTCAGGGTCTTAAGTTCAGCAACCCAAGGGTCACCCCACCCACAGTTTCTGTCCTTTGGTCAGTGCAGCCCCCAGAGTTCAGAAGTTCCTCTGCAGAGTTTACCTCCCAGCCTGGGTGGAAGTGGGGGGAGGTGTGGTGGGGGGCATCTTACATGCTCGCTGCTCGGGTTGATGGCCGATTGCCATGCCTCTCAATGGGGCTCTGCTGCAGCCTTCACCGCCAGCCACCCTGCTATCTGCTCTGTCAGCCATCCACTCCGTTAGCCACTCACCAACTTGTCTTCAGGGCCCCCCCCCTTAACACAGCTCTTAGTAACTTCAGCTCTTTAGTGACTTCAGCTGGTAGTAGTAGGTAGTAGGGAGCCTCTGTGCTAGTGCACCATTAGGCCAAAGTAGATCTAATACTTAGACCTAGGTATCAGTGATGTCAGCTCTGCAGCATGTAATAAGCCTCCTAATGGAGTCAAAATTAGCTCTGTTATTGCACAGTGAAGAGAGGAGTAGTAAGTGGTGTTTAGGGTCCTCAGAAGGCACCCACACTACCAAGTATACATACCTATCCCCAGCTTCTATCAATTCACTGAGTTCTGGAACCCATGTCCCTTGCCTAGCGAGTGCTACTTAGTTGAGGGCGAGTCCCTCCGTCATAAAATGCCAAGTACAGTTCTACTGTCCTTGATTCACATAACCAGGATAATAACCCTTTATTACTCCTGCCCCAATAACAATGAGACTGGGGATCCCACAGCAGCCAAAGTGACCATTTGGGCAAGCAGTCCATCATGCTAGGCACGGTGGGTGTGCCCATGCAAACGAGAAGTCCTTTTCCACAGCTCACCACCAGATATCAGGGGAGAGCTCATTCTGACTCTGCTTATATCAGGTACACCTCTACCCCGATATAACGCTGTCCTCGGGAGCCAAAAAATCTTACTGCGTTATAGGTGAAACCGCGTTATATTGAACTTGCTTTGATCCACCGGAGCGCGCAGCCCCACCCCCCTGGAGCACTGCTTTACCGTGTTATATCTGCATTGGTGTTATATCGGGTCACGTTATATCGGGGTAGAGGTGTACTTTAAAAAATTGCTTTTAGTTTTTCAGTCTTTTGCACATGCTGTCTGTTTCCACAGAAGAATATCCAAAGAGGGCTATTTAACTTCCAATTTGGAAATCCCAAAACTCAGATGAACTGGGTTCATGTAGGAAATCTTGTACAAGCTCATCTCTTAGCTGCTGAAGCTCTCACCCCTGAGAAGGGTTATATAGCGGTAAGTAAACAATTTAAAATATGGGTCACTTTCTGTGGCTTTTAGATCAAACTCTGTGTCTAATAGTCGATTGGTTAAATTCTCAAAAGTACTGCATGTGCAAACTGTACAGTTCCACATGCAAAATGTCATCTTTGTAAATGCAACTCACATTCATCTTGTTAATATTTTTGTGTCACATCTTTTTCTTCTTGTAAGCTAGCTTTGCAAAGGTAGGGTTTCCTGCCTGTCCAGCTTGAGTAGGAATCTTCCCCAAGTGAATATGGCAATCATCAAATTTTCTAGAATCAAAGTTTTTATGCTTTGATTCTAGATGTGTACATTTTTAATTGACCAATCTGAAACCTTTTGGGCCTAATTTGTACATGCTCAGCATTCACAAAAATGTGGATATTCAACATTAGAGAAAATAACAGGAGTACTTGTGGCACCTTAGAGACTAACAAATTTTGTTAGTCTCTAAGGTGCCACAAGTACTCCTGTTATTTTTGCGGATACAGACTAACACGGCTGCTACTCTGAAACCTAACATTAGAGAACACTTCTGAATATTTTTACTTAAATTTCTATCCCTTATAGTGGTGACAAAAATCTTAAGAGCATGAACCATTACACACCTGACAGTGTTGCTGCACTCTCACTGCCTGGCAGCTCCAGCATAGTCAGGCTCATAGATTGCACCTCTCCTTCTGACTCAGTTCAGCAGCTGAGCTACTGTAGAAACAGCTGCAGTCACCCCATATGAATCCTCCTGGTTCTTCGGAGTGTTCCCTGCCCTGGGCCTATGGTGAAGGGAAGATCAGCAGCTCCTCTAGGCTCCACCTCTTCTGGATGAGGTTGTTTTATTCTCACCCCCAGTTAGTTAAGGCCCAGTTCCAGAAAACCCCTGTTCTATTGCCCTCTACCCTCTCCTCCAGTGAGGGGTAGAAATCCCAACAGTGACAGTGGCCACCCCTTAAGTGAGTAGGGTGACCAGACAGCAAGTGTGAAAAATTGGGACAGGGGGTGGGGGGTAATAGGAGCCTATATAAGAAAAAAACCCAAAATCGGGACTGTCCCTATAAAATCGGGACATCTGGTCACCCTATAAGTGAGGGAGGCTATAGACATCAACCCTTCAAACCTCCCCAAGTTTTTGGAAGTGATGATGCAAGTGGTGCAACCAGAGGGAAGGAGAGTTTCTTGCCACCAAGGGAAGGCTTGGGGCCCCAGTTTTGGGGAAGTTATTCAGGCAACTACTGTAGCAATGTCAGGGCCCAACTTGGAGGGGCTGAAGTACCTTGTGCAGCTTGGAAGAGACTACTATACAGTGAGGCAAGGAAGAGAACTGATCAATTTGGAGAGAAAGGAGTGAGGAGAGAAGAGAATTGTTGAATTTGGGGAGTACAGATAGACTGTGGAATGTGAGCTGATGAATTTGTGGGGTAAAGAAAAGAAAATTATCAGTTTGGTGTGGGTAGAGAACTGATGAGTTGGTAGTAAAAGACTGGAGGGGTTACTGAGGTGCAGCTGGTGGGTGACTGAATGAAGATTGAGTGTTGAGGAGGAAGGGGATGAAATGAGGTATACATCGAGCACATGGAGTGTGGGGCTTGAATAGGGCTGAATAATGGGGAGGTGGTGTTATCTGGTACGTGTGTGGTTATATGGGCAAGGAAGGGGGAGCTCTTTGTATGTCAGGGCTGAGGCATGCGCAGCCTGGCCGAGGGTTTAGCAGTGGGTGTGGGCAAAGGGTCCAGTGACCAGGAGCCAATTACCAGGAATCAGGCTGGGTTGGAAAGCCAGGAGATCAGAATCTAGAGATGAATGGGAGGTCAGAGATCAAGAATCCGTTACCAAGAGTCAGGCCAAGTCAGGATACCAGGAGGTCAGGATCAGGTGAGAGAACCAGAGGTAGGAACCAGGAGTCAGTTACTAACAGTCAGGCCAAGACTGGATACCAGGAGGTCAAGATCAGAAGGCAGGAACGGATAAACACCATACCAGTGGCCCATGGCAGGGTGAAGCTCACTTGTACAAACTTCCTATTTCCTCCTCTGGCTTAAATAGGGGCTGCAGCCCAACAAGGAGCCTTGGACCTCTCTTAGTCAGAGAATAAGGGAAGGGCTTGTGCCCCAGTTGGGCTTCATAGACTCTGGTCCCAACTGCTGTCTGTGAGCTGCCACCAGAGGACTGGAGTGTGATGACTTCCTGGACCCACACAGAACTGGGTTCATGTCCCACGAGACCTGACAGTGTGTTGGTGTTTATTTAAGTATGGATTAGTAGATGTTTTTCCTGGGCTGGCTAGTAGGTTCTTGATAATTCTGCAAAGCTGGCATAATAGGGTTTGAGACACTTGACATACACATACGGATAAAAAGAATATTCCTCCCTGAAATTTTTCAAACCTGCATAACTTAGTCAAATCCAATCTAGTTTCATGCTAACACTCAAAAAAACTTCTCACTGACAAATTTCAACTTTTTTACTCTATATCATGTCAGTGCTGAATTTGTTGGGGAAAAAAGTTGTAATCTTTTTATGTGGTGTAGCTGATCAGTCCAATAGGCAGCTGGCGTAGGGGTCAGACAGTGGCGCCACAGTTCTTTTGCAGTCTGCTCATTCTGGACAGGGCCCTGCTGGGCCATATACGGTGGGCCTCAGTCCCTCCTGTGTGTCCCCTCTTCTGTCACAACAGTGGTGTGGAAGCAGGGAAGAGGGACCTAGGTCCTCCTACTCCACAGTTTCCTGACCTGGGTCACTTCCTATCAGGCTGTGGCACCTCCCTTTTGGTTGTAGTCACAATCTTAGTAGTAACAGCTTAGTCTGCCAGGGTGGACAATGTCCAGTTCTTTGGGGCCTCTTGAGAGTTCCCAACTCCAACCAGGAGAGGCATATGGATCACCGTTTCCCAAGTGGCCATACCAATTCTGTAGTCACTCATCCCACAGCTCTAGGCATCAGCGTCACTTCCTAGTACAGCCTGTAACTCCTTCTCCTGGCCTACCAGTGCCCATTTAAACTGGAGCATGCCCTGCAGCTGTTGAGGGGCGGGGCCTCACTAGCCCAGGCCTTGCTCTGGTATAGAGTAGGACAGGGGTCGGCAACCTTTCAGAAGTGGTGTGCCGAGTCTTCATTTATTCACTATAATTTAAGGTTTTGCGTGCCAGTAATACATTTTAACGTTTTTAGAAAGTCACTTCTATAAGTCTATAATATATAACTAAACTATTGTTGTATGTAAAGTAAATAAGGTTTTTAAAATGTTTAAGGAGCTTCATTTAAAATTAAATTAAAATACAGAGCCCCCTGGACCGGTGGCCAGGACCCGGGCAGTGTAAGTGCCACTGATAATCAGCTTGCATGCCGTCTTTGGCACGCGTGCCATAGGTTGCCTATCCCTGGAGTAGGATCTGCAAACCACATCACATATGGGGAAAATGTATTTTTCACTCTCTTATTAATTGAGAACAGCAGAAGTGTATTTGTTCAAACTTTCAAAAAAAATTGCCTTTATTCTGAGATGACATCTGGCAAATTTCATCTCACTAAATGAAATATTCAGAATGTTATGGACTGAATATAGGGAGTTCTAATATAAATCCATAGGAAATTTTAATTATAGTGTCACTAATGCGCCTCGTATAAAAAATGATACATAGGTAAAATCATTAAAGAACATGCCATTGTTTTTAAAGCAGGAAGAAGTGCCAAAGAGCACATGAAATCGAGAAGTTGTGTTAACTAACATGTCAGTATTGCCAACTCTGGTGAATTCATCATGTCTAATGTGATTTTGGCCCCTACAAAAATATAAAGAAAAACCTCAATGCTATGACAACTAGGTTGATAAAATTCATCGTAGTAGAAGTCCTAAACATAATGAACCTGACTCTGCTCTTTTTTTAATATATCAGTGTAATAAATCATGAGTAACTCCAGTAATTTAAGTGAATTTACAGATGTGTGAAACTTACATGAGGATCAAAATTAGTTCCAATGGAGGTTGCTTGTTGATTTGTATGTATTTGTATCTGTTTGCTTTTAATTATTTTGCTGTTATTTACAAAATGAAGAAAGATAGTCTTAAAAGATAAAAAAGAAAATGTCACTCCATGCACAGTATTATGTTTCTAATCTGCCTTTTCTCTGCCTCTTTAACAGAGTGGTCAGGTGTATTACATACATGACGGCGAGAAAGTCATCTTTTCTGAATGGATAACTCCGTTAGTATGTACTATACACATGTTTAGTTCTAATACAGTGTATGGGATTTGAGCATATAACTAATCTAGAAAGAACGTATCAGCTACATGAAGCCAATACCACAGTAATTACCTGAAGAAGCAAAACTTAAAACTTTGATATATTTAAGAAATATATAAATATATTTGATACATTTCAACTTTAGTAAGGCTTTTGATACTGTTTCACATGACAATCTAATAAGCAAACTGGATAAATATATCCTAGACCAGTGATACTCAGACCTCAGTGGCTCAGGAGCCAAATTAGTGATCATTACCTCAAAGAGCCACAGTAGTGTGAATTCATAAGGTGTGTGTGTGTGTGTGTGTGTGTATATGTATATGTATATATATATATATATATATATATATATATATATATATATATATATAATGTTCTTGCAGCAAAATTGACTGACCAAGTATTATTATTTTATCAACTACGTTAATAACATAGTAAAAACATCCTGATTGGTTAATAACTTAGATTGGTTAATAAATCACACAGTGTTTTAATATCATGTGCTGCTAAGAGCTGCAGGGATACATTAAAGAGCCACTTGCAGCTCGCAAGCCTGTCTGAGTATCACTAGCCCAGACGAACCTTCTATAAGGTGGATGCGCAACTGGCTGGAAAAGCATACTCAGAGAGTAATTTTCAATGGTTCACAATCTATCTGGAAGGGCATATTGAGAGGATCCCACAGGAATCTGTCCTGGGTTGGTTCTATTCAATATCTTCATAAATAAGTTGGATAAGGGCATAGAAAGTATACCTAAACATTTTGCATATATCAAGTTGGGAGGGGCTGAAAATGTTTTGGAGAACAGGATTTGAGTTCAAAATGAACTTGACAAACTGGAGAAATGGTCTGATTTAAACAGGGTAAAATTCAGTAAGGACAAATGCAAAGTACTCCACTTAGGAAGGAATAATCAGTTTCACAAATACAAAATGGGAAATGACTGCCAAGGGAGGAGAACAGCAGAAAAGGATCAAGGGATTATAGTGGATCACAAACTAAATGAGTCAATAAAGTAATTCTGTTGCAAAAAAGCATACATCATTCTGGGATGTATTAGCAGGAGTGTTGTAAACAAGACACAAGAAGTAATTCTTCCACTCTACTCAGCACTGATAAAGGCCTCAACTGAAGTAGTGTGTCCAGTTCTGGGCACCACACTTCGGGAAAGATATGGACTAATTGAAGAAAGTTCAGAGGAGAGCAACAAAATTATTAAAGATCTAGAAAGTATGACCGATAAGGAAAGAT
Organism: Terrapene triunguis; assembly: GCF_002925995.2. Classification (NCBI taxonomy): domain Eukaryota; kingdom Metazoa; phylum Chordata; order Testudines; family Emydidae; genus Terrapene; species Terrapene triunguis. The sequence goes on along the minus strand of NW_020664444.1, from coordinate 15,892,319 downwards.
TTTAAAAACTGGATTTGTTGTCTGGAAAAGAGAAGACTGAGGGGAAACATAACAATCTTCAAGTATATAAAAGGTTGTTATAAAGAAAAGGGTGATAAATTGTTCTCATTAACAACTGAGGACAGGACAAGAAGTAATGGGACTAAATTGAAGCAAGGAAGGTTTAGGTTAGACATTAGAAAAAACTTCCTAGCTCTCAGGGTAGTTAAGGACTAGAACAAATTACCTAGGGAGGCTGTGGAATCTCCATCATTGGAGATTTTTCAGAACAGGTTAGACAAACACCTCTCAGAGATGGTCTAGACCAGGGGTAGGCAAACTTTTTGGCCCGAGGGCCACATCGGGGTTGCAAAAAGGGCCGGGTAGAGAAGGCTGTGCCTCCTCAAACAGCCTGCCCCCAGCCCCCTATCCGCCCCCTCCCACTTCCTGCTCCCTGACTGCCCCCCTCAGAACTCCCGGCCCATCCAATCCCCCCTCCTGGGACCCCCTGCCCCTAACCGCCCCCCCATCCACCCCTCCTCAGGAGGAGCAGGGGCAGCCGCGCAGCCGGAGAGAAGCGGCGGTTTCCCCTTCAAAGCGCCACTTCTCTCCAGCCGGTTGCGCGGCCGCCCGGTGCTCTTCCTGAGTCCTCCAGCCAAATTCCCCACGCTCCCGCCACCCGCACTGCCCGCCTGCTCCTCTGCCCCCGCAGTGCAGCCCCTCCCCCCCCCCACGGGGGCTGCACCAGTGCTAAGCTGCCCGAGTGCCCGGCCCTAGGGCTCCCTGTTGTTGGGGGGTCTCATGCCCAGGGCACCCTGTGTTCACTGGTAAATCTGCCCGAGCCGTGCCGCCTGGCTGGAGCCAGCCACGCTGCCGCGCTGCTGGTATGGTGAGCTGAGGGCAGGCTGCAGGGGAGGGAGGACAGCAGGGGAGGGCCCAGGGCCGGCCGAGAGCTCAGGGGCTGGGCAGGACAGCCCCGCGGGCTGGATGTGGCCCGCAGGCCGTAGTTTGCCCACCTCTGATCTAGACAACACTTTCCTGCCTCAGTGCCGGGGACTGGACTAGATGACCTATCGAGGTCCCTTCCAGTTCTACATTTCTATTTATCAGATCAGAACCCAATCCTGTATTCTCACAGATTTTAGCAAAATGATAGCTCATAAAGACAAACTCCCATTGGCTTCAATAGGAGTTTTAGATGTGCAGGAATGCAGGGTCAGGCCCTTTATTGTTATGAGCTAATTTAATTAAAAAGCTATAAATCCTGATTCTTCACTATCTTGTGTAGTCATTTATCACTGTGCAAAGTTGTCCAAAGTGCATGTAAAATGCTACCATTTTTATTTGGAAGCACTATGGTAGAGACTGCTTTGTTGTAAATGACTCCTCAAGATGCAAGGTCATGGGAAATCATGCCCTTAAATTTCATTGTAAACATAAAACAGAAGCATCAGGATATTTTCATAATTAGCAGTCTAGTTCATAATTATGCACACCCTGTAGTGCAAGCAAAACTCCCATGAACATGAATGCAAGAAACTTCAGGAATACTAAAGATATAAAAAATGTACTCCTCTCACGTCCTCTATTGTTTTAAAATAGATATCTCTGCCTATATCATCTGCCTATATCATCTAATTGTGTTGGCAGGCATAGGGATATTCAACTGAAAACCTTTTTAAAAATAGTAATAGCTGAACTGGGGGAAAGTTCAGATTTATAATTTGTCAGTAATTATTTCTGCATATTCTTGCTGCACTGACCCAATTTAGTATGAATACTTTGTTCTTATTCTCTTTTATTTTAAATCCCTCCCAGTTTGAAAAATTAGGTTACAGTAAGCCGTGGATACCTATGCCTGCTTTCCTCGTTTATATAGCAGGTAAAAAGTAAAACAAGTATTAGATTATTATGCTATTTTATTTTGCATTTCATCTTTTATTTCCACTGCCACGGATAATCTGCCCAGCAGTTCTATAAAAGGAATATACAGATTTAAACTTGTGCAATTCCTACAATAATTGTGCAATTGTACTAGCTGGAATTATGTAATACCTATAAACGTATAATAAGTACTTCTCTACAAAAGGAGATAAGATATCTTTGGGTTCATCAAATATTCTGTAAATTATATGCTGTTTTCAAAACCTTGGATCCTGTTTCTGTAGCAAACCCAAAGCAACCCCTGCAGTCAGTGGGTGTGCAACAAACACAGGATCTAACCCACAACACCTGTCATCACCATGGGCTTGTCTTCACTGCTAAAAAAGCTAGGTTTTTTACTTCAGGGTAACTAATATATGTGAGCTATCCTGTGGTAAAAACACAATGAAGACAAGGTGCTTTAGTTAGACTCACTAAGGTCATCCTATACCCCACATTGGGTTGACCTCAATGAGTTTACTTCACGGTAAAACTAATGTACCTTGTCTTCACTTGTGTTTTTAATCTCTTGAGAACTCATGCACATTAGTTACCCCCAGGTAAAAAAAACATGGCTTTTTTGGCAGCAAAGACAAGCCTTATGTTATGCTCACTTTACTATTGTTATCTCATTTTAGCAACTTTCTGTTCACAGCCACAGTGATGGAATGCCTTCACCTGGCATTGAAACCAGTTTTTAGCTTTACACCTTTCCTGACCAGAAATGAGGTAAAAGTATAAATGCATACATATTCATCTTTATAAAGTCTCTGGCTAAAGTTCTCAAGAAACACTTAATATCAATGGTGGGGAACATCTCCTCTGGATGCATGTGTGGAGGGGATTCTCTGCATATAGATCCCCACTTTTCTATGCAGGGGCAGAGAGAGTCTGTCACCTCTGTAACACCATTTTTCTACCCCATCTCAGTCCCCTCCCAAGAAGGCCCTCCATACTGTTTTCCTACTTTGAGAGTAGATGGGCCAGAGGGGGCATGTCAGGGAGTACAGGAGAGCCAAGTGCATAATCCTGCATGCAACCAGCAGGGAATCCGCATAAGAGATAAAACGGACCATAGGCTGTATTATCATTTCCAATGAGCCACTCCCTGTTATGGAACTGCATGTTAAAGGGAGGTTCTAGAGGCAGCTGCAGACCAGGAGTCCCTAGCAGTAGGAAAGGGACAGGCAAGATATGGAGACTGTATCCACAGCAGATACCATAACTTAGAGCTGGTCAAAACTCACAATTTCCATTCCAAGAGAAATGCTGACCCTTTGATTTTTTTCCCCCAAATCGGAACAAAAAGTTGAAAATTTGAAATTTCCCATGAAATGAAATTTCTGAGATTTTTTTTTTTTGTTTTAACCTGATCTAAAAGTTTTGTTTTTACATTATTATTTTCACTGTTATTCTATTATAATTTATAATATAAAAGTCTAAATATTTTACTATTATATTATGGCATGGCATGACGTCATAATCTAATAGGATATGAAATATCATATGATAGGACAAATCAATGTTTTCTAACCAAAAAACATTCCATCAGAAAAATTTTACCATCTCCACTGTATCCAGGAGGAGCTTCCAAAAGAAACCCTCTTTTTCTTCTAGGGGAGGCTTTGCATACAATTTTCCTCCCTCCTAGAGGAAACTCCACAGGAGGGGTAGTATCACCAGGGCCAGATTAACTCTCCTGTGGTCCCGGGGCTATTAGATTTTGTGGGGTCCCTATGGGTTTGGAGTGCGGGAGTGGGGTCAGGGCTGGGGGAGGGGGTTGGGTTACAGGCTTCGGCCGGGAGGCGCTTACCTCGGGCAGCTTCTGGTTAGCGGCACAGTGGGTCTAAGGCAGGATCCCTGCCTGCCCAAGCTCTGCGCTGCTCTGCTCCCCGAGGTGACCAGCATGTCCTGCCCCTAGGCGGAGGGGCCAGGCTGCTCTGCACAGTGGGGCTGGGAGTTGGGGTGCGGCTTCCCACCGGGCAGCACTTACCTCCGGCGGCTCCCGGTTGGTGGTGCAGCGTGGCTGTCACTAAGGCAGGATCCCTGCCTGCCCCAGCTCCACACCACTCCCAGAAGGGGCCAATGCACCCCTGCGGCCCCTGGGGGAGGGGCAGCCGGCACGTGGCTCCGCGCGCTGCCCCTCTCTGCAAGCACCGCCCCCGCAGCTCCCATTGGCCACAGCTACCCATTCCTGGCCAATGGGAGCTGTGGGAGTGGTGCATGCAGGCAGGAGCAGCGCACAGAGGGAGACCCCTGCCCCCCCCTCCACCTCTGGGGCCACGCTTGTCACTTCCACGAGCAGTGTGGGGCCGGCAGGGAGCCTGTGTTAGCGGCAGCCCCACCGGAGATCGCAATTGACTGGGAGATCCTCTAGGATCGACCAGTCGATTGTGATTGACCGGTTGGTGATCACTTATTTAGTGGGTCTAGTGAAGACCCATTAAATCGACCACAGATCGCTCTCCCTTAGACATAGCACAGTGTGGACCCTGCGGTAAGTAAATCTAAGCTACATCGACTTGAGTTACGCTACTAACGTAACTCAAATTGTGTAGTTTAGATCGACTTTCCCCCATAGCGTAGACCCGCCCTTGGAAGCAAGAGGAGGTTTTCATTTACGCAATAGAAGCCAAGGGCAGAATTTGGCTGCCGTTTTATAATGTGGAGTTTTGCATTATGTAACATGAACCACTATCCTGAGATCTTTTCAATACTTGGGCAATGTGAGTGGCTTCAACAGGATATCAGGTGTTTTTAAAAAGAAAATCTTGGTTATTTAGAGCCCATATATAATTTAAATATACTTTTTGCCTTTAAGCACCTTTTTTGGGTAATGACAGTTTTAAAAAAAAGATGAGGTGAAGCACCTTTCATCAAGATTCATTCTAGGTAGGTCAGTTTCAATCTGTGTCAGTGTCAAAATGCACTGGAATGTGACCTGCTTTACTGCCTTATCTCAACACACCCAGTGAGCACAGCATGAATCAATACATACGCCAAAACATTAATGATGCTAAGAATGACGCATGATAAATGTCTATCTTTTACATTACTATATATTATGCAATATATAGAGGCAAAGATACACCCGTACCCACCCACGCATAGGGCTCAGGGTTTATGATTGATTTTTCAAATGTTAGTATGATAGCTATTTTAAATTTTATAAAATATCACAATGAAGCCATTCTAATTAAACACTTATTTTCCTATACATATGTCGACGTAGTATCATCTGAAGTTAATGCACAGATTGTTGAGGGAGATTGGGCCTGATTCACCACAGTATTATTCCGAGTTTTTTAGCCTGTGTAAATGTTGCCAGAGAGCAGGGGATTATGAGAGCAGTGTGGAGGTTCCAATCATTGGAACAACCTACCAACAGTTGGAGGTGGATTCTCCATCACTGGCAATTTTTAAATCAATATTGGATGTTTTTTTCTAAAAGATATGCCCAAATCCTGTTTAATTTGCTCTCATGACTTCAGTGGGACTATGAGCAAATTAAGCAGGATTTGGCCTTTTAATGTTAAATCTGTTTAAATTTTTATTTTGTTTTTTAAAAGAGAGACATTTCACTCGACAGAATTAATTACTGATTTATAAACCGCTTAGAAAGAGATTCAAGAATAGAAACAACAATTAAACATCAATATTATTCACAGGCTGGAGAGGGCTGATACTTATTAAAATGAGAGAGGGACTCTGTTAGGTAGGGTGTGTGTGTGTGTGTGTGTTTTATAATAGTGTCATCTAGTGGATCAATGTGGTATTGCTATGTGGAAAGAAACAAGTAGCCTGATTTTCCACCCTTGCATCCTTGGCTTAAACCTATGTAAAGTGAGTGTAAACTGCTACAGTTCTGATTTGCTGGCCTTTTACATTCACTTTGCACCAACTTCTAGCTCCAGTGACACACACAGGGGATAGCAAGCTGGGCTGAATAGCTTTGCATAGGGGGATCCCCAAGTGGTGTAGCGATGGCATACCAGTTCTGTGCCACACACTCCTGGTTCCCCCAGCCAAAGGCACATGGCAGAACTGGAGGAAGGCATAGCCAGACTGCGCTAGGTTATGGCAATTCTGTTTGGTTTGTATTTATAAAGATTCTGTCTGGTTGAATGCACTGTACTCTCTGTTGTTGTGTTTTGTGTCAGCTCAGTCACCCCACCAATTAATTTATATATCTGTTCTAATAGTGGCACCTAAATTAATTGTATATTTGAAGCACTATTAATTGTTCTTTTGCTTTTTAGGTGTGGAACATCACTGTAACTCACACATTCCGAATAGACAAGGCATGTAATCAGCTAGGTTACCGCCCAAAAAAATTTGCACTTGCTGATTCTGTGGATCATTATCTTCAAACTAGACCCAAGTGCCAGGACCATCATAAGTTCCTTAAAATCTGGCTTGTCCTTGGCACCTGTTTATTTTTGATCTTCCTTGTTTTACTTTCTTAAGCATACACCTTTACGTAGTTATTTCAAGGAAAGCCACCATTAATTTGTTTATTGAGTATTAATAAGCTAATTTTAATCAGTCACAGTGTATTCCTCAGTCCACATGAATGTAACTTATTCAAAGAATAATGATTTGCTCTGATGTATTTTAAGCTGTTTTTGCTATTAAATAAAAAAAATTGGCCCATCAGTAATTGTTCTTAAAGGTTGTAGCTACTACATTTTTAAAGTATAATAAAGTCGCAAGGCCACAGGAGACCACCATTGACAAATGCAGGAACCAGAGCTGCTATTTTTATTTGCTTGATCTCAAAAGAACTCCTTCTTGAAAATGGTTGCTCAAGTGCAGAAGAAACTGGAGGAGGAGTAGCTATAGTATGTCTGCAGTGCTTTATAAACAAAAGCAAATAGCTATAATAAGGAAAGTATTGACCAGACAACCCTTCTGACAGACCAACAGCCACTGCATATTACTGTGAGGAATACAGAGGAACCAGGAAATAGAACAAAGACGAAAAATTAATTCATATACATAATGGGCAGTGATTGCACAGAAAAAGTTACACATACTGTAATTTCTTCTGTGAACTAGCTGTATTCTGAAATTGCACAAGAGGTGAAATAAAAGTACACTTGAACTTCTGCATTTATTAAGTCTTTCTTCAGGACACACGCTCACACACAATCTCTTACTTTTATTAACACTGATACATTAAAAATTGGAATGTTATGAATCTTCTGTTAAATGTCATTAAATAACACTAAAGTTAGGGAAATGTTTTCTTCCTATATTGCATTTATGTCAGACATTTTTAATCTTAAAGTTTATATCTCCTTGGTTTGATTCTCTATCTTGGAGGTGGTCCAGTTGTTATGCTATGTGGTAGATAATTACGGTAATCTATTTGAAAAAGGAAGGTGTGACAGAATATAACCCTGTATTCACAGTCTACACACTACTCTAATTATTTTTTTGTATGGTATCATTTGAAAACCCATAAATTGCTGGTCAGTACTACCTGATAAAATATATGTGGCAACATTATATATGAATTTATAGGATTCCCCCGTATGATGTTAGTAACACATTTTCCAAACCCCACAGCCCTGCCCAGGCAGAAGTAGGCAAACAGGTCTGTCCTAAACAAAGGAACGTGTGCTTGCCTCAATTTGCATTTAAACACTAAGGCCTTGGCTACATTTGCAAGTTACAGCGCAATAAAGCCTCCCCCAGTGCTGTAATTCACTCTCCGTCCACACTGGCAAGGCACTTACAGCGCTGTATCTCCATCGCTACAGCGCTGCATGTACTCCACCTTCCCGAGAGGAATACTGTGTATTGCGCCGCCGCTGCGGCGCCAGTGTGGCCACTCAATGCGCTGTGACTGGCCTCCAGAAATATTCGGCAGTATCCCACAATGCCTGTTCTAGCCACTCTGGTCATCAGTTCAAACTCGACTGCCCTGGCCTCAGGTAACCAACCATGTGACCCTCCCTTGACATTCCCCGGGAATTTTAAAAATCCCCTTCCTGTTTGCTCAGCCAGGTGTGGCGTGGAGTGCTATCAGCGAATCTTTCCAGGTGACCATGCCTCCACGCGCCAAGCGAGCCCCAGCATGGAGCAATGGTGAGTTGCTGGACCTCATCAGTGTTTGGGGGGAGGAAGCTGTCCAATCCCAGCTGCGCTCCAGCCGTAGGAATTACGATACCTTCGGGAAAGTATCAAAGGACATGATGGAAAGGGGCCATGACCGGGACGCCCTGCAGTGCAGGATTAAAGTGAAGGAGCTGCAGAGTGCCTACCGCAAAACCCGCGATGCAAATGGCCGCGCGGGTGCTCCCCCCGGGACCTGCCGATTCTACAAAGAGCTGGATGCGATACTTGGGGTTAACCTCACCTCCACTCCGAGCACCACCATCGACACTTCAGAGCCGGGGTGGGAGGAGGAGGAGGAGGAAAACGGGAGTCAGGGTGGTGGGGTGGATGGAGACACCCCGGAATCCCTGGAGGCATGCAGCCAGGAGCTCTTCTTGAGCCAGGAGGAAGGTAGCCAGTTGCAGCGGCCGGTCCTTGGTGGAGGACAAACAGAAGAGCCGGTTCCCGGTAAGCGAGTTTTTTTTCGTGAAGGAATTTTTTCGGTGCAGGCTCTTTGGGAGAGGAGGGTGAGGCATGCATGCCTAGATGCGGAATAGTGCATTGATGTGGTTTATCACATCGCGGTAATCGGCCTCAGTAATCTCTTCGAATGTCTCATCCAGAACGTGTGCAATGCACTTGCGCAGGTTTATCGGGAGAGCCACCGTGGTCTTTGTTCCAGCCAGGCTAACGTGTCTGCGCCACTATGCCGCGAGGGGCGAGGGGACCATTGCTGCACACAGGCAAGCTGCATATGGGCCAGGGCGGAAGCCGCATTGCAGTAGAAGACCCTCCCTTGCTTCCCAGGTCATCCTCAGCAGCGAGATATTGTCCAGGACGAACTCCTGTGGAAAGTGTTAGGACAGTGTTCAGTGTAGGTGCCCCCTGCAGCTGTTGGCTCTCCCCAAGGCACAGAAACCCAGAGGACAGTACAGCCCTGAAACAATCAGTCCCCCTTACTCACCATTTTGAGGCTCCCGTGGGTTGTGTGCGCTCTGTTTGGGACGGGGAAATTATGCTATTGTGTAGACCCTGTGTGTGCCCTCCTTAAGTGCGGGGGAAATCATTACTCTGTCTGGTATAAACAATGCTGCCTCTGTTAAATGTTGCATTTTGCCTATACAGCTGCAACAACCTTGAGACCTCAGACGTCCCTCTTATCGCCTGCTCAGAGACTGCAAAGACTCAGGAAGAGACCGCGAAAAACCAAAGAAGACATGCTGCAAGAGGTGATGCAGCAATCTATTTAAAGAGAATGAAAAAGCACAGAACTGGAGGGAGAGAGAAAGCAGGATCCGCCAGGAAAACACAGCGCACCAGCAGCAAAGCAGCACGGATCGGCTCATAAGCATCCTGGAGAGCCAAGCAGACGCTATCCAGGAGCTTGTAGCCATGCAGAAGGAGCAGTACTGCAAACGCAAACGCCCCCCACCCCCACAGCCCTTGTCCCCAAACTCTTTCCCTTGTGCCCCACTGTTACCTCCAACCCACTTTCCCCAACTTCCGGGTTCTTCACATCACCAGCTGCCTCCAACACCAGTATCTTCAGCACCCAGCCCTGAAAACCACAACCCTTACCCTCTGCACTCAACCCCCATCACCATGCAGTATAGCTATCCTGAAGTGCAGCACTCACTGCACAGCACACCAGACAGGACATACACGAATCTGTGATTGTACCGTTCCCCACTCCACCCCCTTGCCCTTTCTGATTCCCAAGCAGTTGTGTTTCTTTTCAATAAATGGATTTTCTTTTCAATAAATGGATTTTTTGGCTTTATTATTGCATAAAGTAAAAGATTCCTTAGCCCAGGAAATAAACAGGCACTGCAAGTCTGCTTAGCAAACACTGATTCCTAAAGATTGGAACTACTGCACTTCACTCCCGTGCAGGGCACCAGATATCACTGCTGGTTTTCAGCCCCAAATTGCTCCCTCAAGGCATCCCTAATCCTTGCAGCCCCGCGCTGGGCCCCTGTAATAGCCCCTCCAGGTGTTCAACTTTGGAGGTCCATGCCTGAGTGAAGCTTTCACCCTTCCCTTCACAAATATTATGGAGGGTACAGCACGCAGATATAACCGCGGGGATGCTGTGTTCAGCCAAGTCCAGCTTCCCATACAGAGATCGCCAGCGGCCCTTTAAACGGCCAAAGGCACACTCCACAGTCATTCGGCACCGGCTCAGCCTGTAGTTGAACCGTTCCTTGCTGCTGTCAAGGCTCCCTGTGTAGGGTTTCATGAGCCATGGCATTAACGGGTAAGTGGGATCTCCAAGGATCACAATGGGCATTTCAACTTCCCCTACTGTGATCTTCCGCTCTGGGAAAAAAGTCCAGGCCTGCAGCTTCCTGAACAGCCAAGTGTTCTGAAAGATGCGTGCGTCATGCACCTTTCCTGGCCAGCCTGTGTTAATGTCAATGAAACACCCACGGTGATCCACAAGCGCCTGGAGAACCATAGAGAAATACCCCTTCCGATTAACATACTCGGATGCTAGGTGGGGTGGTGCCAGAATAGGAAGGTGTGTCCCATCTATCGCCCCTCCACAGTTAGGGAAACCCATTTGTGCAAAGCCATCCACTATGTCCTGCACGTTACACAGAGTCACGGTTCTTCTGAGTAGGATGCGATTAATGGCCTTGCAAACTTGCATCAACACGATTCCAACGGTCAACTTTCCCACTCCAAACTGGTTTGCGACCGACCGGTAGCTGTCTGGAGTTGCCAGCTTCCAGATTGCAATAGCCACCCGCTTCTCCATTGGGAGGGCAGCTCTCAATCTCGTGTCCGTGCACCGCAGGGTGGGGGCGAGCTCCTCACACAGTCCCATGAAAGTGGCTTTTCTCATCCGAAAGTTCTGCAGCCACTGCTCGTCATCCCAGACTTCCATGACGATGTGATCCCACCACTCGGTGCTTGTTTCCCGAGCCCAAAAGCGGCGTTCCACGGTGCTGAGCATGTCTGTGAATGCCACAAGCAATTTTGTGTCGTACACGTTACCCAGCTCGATAGCATCGTTGGACTCCTCACTCTCACTGTCACTTTGGATCTTAAGGAATAGTTCGACAAACAAACGTGACATGCTGGCGAGACTCGTCAGCATATGCCTCAGCAGTTCGGGCTCCATTTCCCGCAGACAGATCGCGCTGCACAGAAACCGTTGAAAGATGGCACCAAAGGTGGACAGAAACAAAGGGATTTCTGGGATGCAAAGCGATGCATCACGGGGCGTTGGGACAGGACCCAGAATGCCCCGCACCCACGCCCCCTTCCCACAACCCCCGGCGCCAGAATGGGAAGAGGTGCTCTGTGGGATAGCTGCCCATAATGCACCGCTCCCAATGACGCTGCAATTGCCGCAAATGTGGCCATGACAGTGCGCTGGCAGCTGTCAATATGGACAGACTGCAGCGCTTTCCCTGCTCAGCTGTACGAAGACAGGTTTAGCTCACAGCGCTGTACAGCTGCAAGTGTAGCCAAGGCCTAAACAGAGTCATTAAGCAGGAAGGGAAAACAAAGGAAGCTCAAACAGGTGAAAAAACAGCAGGAAACATCCTTCCACATGGACTTTTTGTCTCCTGGTTCTCAGCTGGAAGTGTTTTTCAAGAGGGGGACTGAAACTATAAAAAGGAGGGGAAAATACCTCAAGCACCCCATCTCTCTCACTCATCGCATTCTCTGCACCTGAGAAGACAAAGGAAACAACTATTGCACTCTGGAGGGAGGGGTCCTGACCTGAAGAGTTTAGTGAGTAATGCTGGAAGCATGTGGTCATGTGCTTGAATCTAATATAGTTTGTTAAATTAGATGCTAGAAAGCATTTTATCTTTATTTTTCTTGTAACCATTTCTGAAATTCATGCATGATTACTTGTACTCACTTAAAACCTATCTCTTTGTAGTTAATAAACTTGTTTTATTTAATCCAGTGTGGTTAAGTTGAAGTGTCTGGGTAACTTCATTTAAGGTAATAAGATGGTATATTATTCCCTTAAAGGAATGACGGACTAAATATATTTAGACTATCCAGGAAAGGGCTGGGCAGTACAAGGCATGCATTTCTGAGGGAAAGTCCAGGACTGGGAGTGTGTTGGGATCACTCTACAGTATAACCAAGACTGGTGCGAGCCAATGTGGGACTGGCACACTGCAGTTACACAAGCACATCTGGGAGTGACCTGCATGCTAGTGGCTGTTTGTGAGCTGTACATGTTGGAGTCTACAGCAGCAAGGTATTGCAAAGTGCTCCAGATTACAGGACAGGGGTGACACAGCCCCCCACTGATCTGGATTGTACCCCAGTATGTCACAGAAGGTAACTTTAAAAAAATGCCCCTAAGGCTAAAACATATTTTTCTGGTTTTTTAGATTGTAAGATATCTTTTTATGCTTCTAAAATTCTTTTCATGCAACAATTGATAACAATTCATCCCACTCCAGTTTTTCCAAAGGGTCCTCCATAAAACCAAGGAAGTGGAGACTTAATATTATTGATATTTCTAAGAGAAAAAGGTGAAAATATAACTTGGATGAGGAGAGGCCTTTGGGCTCAATCTGAGTAAATTTGAGTCCCCCTGTTGAACAGGAGCAACATCCGGATTGCCTGCATTGCCCTCAAAGTACTTGTAACACTTGCAGCTCTGTATTAAGATAATGACTATAATCAAATCTCATACTTCAAGGCTTCAGCCAGTCATCTGCAAGGGTTGGGAAGGATTTTTCCCCTACGCACAATTGACTAGATCTATTCTGGGGTTTGAGGGTTTTTGTTTTTGTTTTTGCCTTCCTCTGAAGGATGATTGGCCACAGCTAGAGATGAGACACTGGATCAGTGCTCCAAGGTGGTACAGGGAATCCTCTTTTTAGAAGCCTGCCTGGTATTTCTACTCACATGCTCAGGGTCAGACTGCCAGATTGGGTGTTGAGAAGGAATTTTCCCCCCATGTCAGACTGCCTGGGATCTTGGAAGTTTTCACTTTCCTTTGCAGCATGGAGCTTGGGTCACCTAGCTAGTGACCTGCTAGGATCATCTGGGCAAATCAATTCTCTGCCATTGCAGAATATTGGTCTCTCCCTTTCCCTACCTGTAGCACACAGTCTAGTCTCCTGAGTACTGAAATGCTTTGGTCTAACTCAGGGGTCGGCAACCTTTCAGAAGTGGTGTGCCGAGTCTTCATTTATTCACTCTAATTTAAGGTCTCGCATGCCAGTAATACATTTTAACCTTTTTAGAAGGTCTTTTTCTATAAGTCTATAATATATAACTAAACTATTGTTGTACGTAAAGTAAATAAGATTTCAAAATGTTTAAGAAGCTTCATTTAAAATTAAATTAAAATGCAGAGCCCCCCCGGACCGGTGACCAGGACCCAGGCAGTGAGTGTGCCACTGAAAATCAGCTCACGTGCCACCTTCGGCACGCGTGCCATAGGTTGCCTACCCCTGGTCTAACTAAACCCTCTGAGTTTAATATAGGGTTATCTGGGTGAAAATTTATGGTAGTGATAAAAAAGAGATCAGACTAGATTATCAATAGTTCCTCCATCCTAGCCTTGAACTCTCTGAAACTATGAAATTGTGCCTTGAAGAATCTCCCATTCCTACTGCCCTTTCTTGTAAAGGAAATCAAACTATGAACCTAGAAGGACACGCAAAAGAGCACTTGATCCTAGCACCATCTGTCCATTTCAGGGAATGGCCCAGTATGAACAGAATGAGTCCCCTACCTGATTCTAAGCAGACCACAGAACTTTGAGTTAGTGTCCAAACTCTCACCCTCTTTCTGGGATTTGGCTTTATTGATAACATAAAAAACAAACAAAAACATAAATCTCAGATTAATTTTCCTGCATAAGGTCAACTGTCTAGGATTTCTCTCAAGTTGTTCTGCCTAAAGAACAACTCCCTCCTCTCTTAACTCCCAAATACAGCCAATGAGCTGGACCTGCCACAATGAGTCACAGCTTTCTGAAGGGTTCTAGCACATGCCAATAGGGTGGGTCAATAAAAGAACACTGCCACCCAGTTACATTCACCCAGGAAATATTTTTCCCTCTTGTCACATGATGTTCTTGTTTTTTTTAGGGCCAAGAAAAATGGATGGAAACCATTCCCTCATGCCTTTTAATTTACCTCCCACACAGGACAACTGTCAGCTTCACTGCAACAATAAAACAAAAATACACCCAAGATCATATAAGTGACTAGTAAAGATGGTCCCATGGCCATGTGTACAAAAGCCACTTTAAATAAACATTACCACCCCAGGTTATTCAGGCAAGAGACTGCCTCAGCCACCTATTTCCTTTTTAAATATATATATAAACAAGAGAAAAAGTATAAAATTAATCCACACCACAGACATTCCAACTATGCATAGGCATACTTAACTTGCTTTCTAAAAGCGAGATGATTTGTGCACTACTTACTAATTATTATTAATACATAAATTTATTGCTGCTCTACAATACATTGTAGTTGTATTTTTATATGATTCAGACTTTTTTTAAAATGAAAAGATAGATATGGCAATGCTAGGGTGTGGAAGACAAAGGTGGTAAGGCATGTAGAAAAATGTGTTGAACTGTGAAGATCAAACGGAAAAAATTTAGGTTTTTCTTTAACCTGAAGAAGTCCTCCATTAATTGTTCATTGTATTTAAAAATACTGGACATTCAAATACATACTTAACACTGTTCTACATGAATTGTATATTAAACTGACAGCCAACAGAATTTCACTCATTTTGGAGGGAGATTTTTTCCCAATGAGCATTTGTTTCAAATTATTTTCATCCCTCTTGGTATAATGGATTTTGTTGTGCATGATTCAGAGACGTTTAACATCTCTCGCACATTTCTGAGACTGTTACACTGCCAACCACATTGTTGGTGATTAACAATCTCCCCCGCCCCAAATACCCCTTTTACAAAGTGTCCCAGTGTGAGACACGTATATTTGTATATTAGAGATAATATGGTAGAACTTCATGGTAAAATTATTACTATATCAACAAAATCCTATAGTCATATGTGTAAAATATTATATGAATTCAAACGTGTGTAAAATAGTATATTAATGCTCCTCCGTGTCTCATCCTTGCTGCTACATACACTTAATTGCGTTAGATCAATGAGAGCTGCTCCTTCTTTAGGAGACGCTGCGAGCAGAAATCAACTGCCCTGCGACTGAGGTAAATACGGCCCCGGTGTTACCTTGGGTAGGTAAGCGAAGTGGCCACACGGTGCGCTCTGGCAAACGGCTCTCTCGGGATCCTAGGATGAGGGGCAGTATCAAGAACCCGAAGATCTGAGCTCGTTTGGGGAATACTCTTCACTGGGGCGCCCTGCTATGCCGGTGCTAATCGACATCCAGAGAAAAGAGCGCTGACCATCTCCCCAGCTTGCAAATGAGGACTCAGAATAATTAAATTTAGTGTCTAACAACGAGGATCCTGCCCAAGGTAATTCCTGTTATCTGGCTATTTAAAATGGCAAATTGTTTGACTGTGACTGTGTGTACTGATGTACTTTATAGCTGTTATGCATCTATCCCCTCTAGATTGCAGTGGGGAAGTTAAAGATGCAGCCACAGTACTTGGACCTCGTCGCACATAACCCTGAGTTTATTTACACTTATTAAATAGTCAATCCAAATTCTACAAATTGACAGAAAGCGGGAAAAAGATGTACTAAGTGCTAGAAGCAACTTTTTTCTGACACGGAACTTTGCATAGGACTGAAAATTCAGGGAGCATTTTCTAAAAGTCTCTGAAGCTGATGGCTATAGTGATACTGACTGTTGCTTAGAAATGGATTTTGTGTAACATCTTCCTTGTAGTGAATGGAAGATCCTTGAGGAGCTCTCTAGTTTCTTGGAGATGAGACTAGAAACGCTTATTTGTGCTAGGTGTTAGCACTCAAAGTTGCACCCCTGAAACCATCTGTCCTATATGTGTTAGGTTTGAAATTTATACAGTTCACCTAACTACATTTCAGATCCCGCCTTTCAGGCTGTCCTTATGCTAGAGGAAAAAATGATCAAAGGACAGCGAAAGGTTTGCTTAAAGATAAACTGTTTAATGTGCACTTGTACAACTTAAATGTGTACAAGGATATTTTGTATTTTTTTTCTATTTTCAGTCCTTCCAAATAATTTCAGATATTTTCTCAATTTAGCACTTTCTGTGTGCAAAATCAACAAACAGAAAATGTAAAGGTTTTCTGTATAATTTCAAAAATATAAAAAATAGTGAAAATAGAATGCACAAAAGCAAACTAATCAAAGCTACTAATGATGTGCAACTTTATATTGTCACAATGTTTCACAAAATTATAAGCAGTTATTTATTGCTGTAGAACTGAATATCAAGATTTATTGCCCCGAGGGAGATATTGACAAAAATCTCGATGAAAGAAGAATTTAAGATTTCTGAAACAAAAGCCATTATAATTTAATTGGTGGTATATTCATTCATATTTTCAGGCCTACAAACAGCTAGCCTAGAATTCCAGTTAACCGCATCAACTGCCAGTAGATTTTTGTGTTTTGAACTGTAACATTCTAAAAGCTAGATGAAGTTCGAACTCAACTGCACCCAATCAGTATGCCATCATTTGCATATGTGATGTTATTGGTTAATTTTACTCCAGACTCCACTATTTTTTACCTCTAAGAAAGGAAATGCTAGAAATTACATTTAGAAAATTAAGTAACATCTAGTCCTTCCCCTCGAGCAATGCACGAGTATTCTCTGAAATATAATCTTAAGAGTTTTAACACAGTCCATTTTTAAATGACTTAGAAATGAGGTTCTCACCACCTGTCTAGGAAATTTATTCTGCCATCAAATAGACCTAGATAAGCAACTTTTCTTGATTTTCAGTTTAAAATATATTTTGCTCAATTTAACTGTACTATTTCTAGAAGCATACAATTTAATCAGTCTGAACCACGCTTCTCCTGCAATGTGCCACACTATTAAACAAGCTAAAATTCTAAGAGGATGGCATCATATGTGGAAGGAAATGTTGACTAGTAGTTAGAGCACAGTATTGCTGGTCAGAAGTTCTGAATCTATTCCCTTTTCTTCCACTGACTAGCTGTGTGACCTCATCAGATCATTTCACCTTCCTGTGTGTCAGATTCCTGGTTGTAAAATGAGTTAACACATCCCTATCTTTCTGGCTTGTTGTGGGAATTAATTTAATTAATAGCTGTAAAGTACTTTGAAATCCTCAGAAGGAAGAAGTTACCCAAGTGTAAAATATTATGATTAATGTTATTAAATTGTCAAAACAACTCTTCACAAGGACATTGATGTTTTGGTGGCTGTAGAATTCTTTATGGTTATGACTTGAATTAAACTGATGTTTTGCTACTTGATTTGTTTGTCCAAGTCATTTGGCATCATGTACCCTGCACTTTTGCTGCTAAGGAAACTACACATTTTTATATGATGGTAATTAGTATTTATAGAAATTCTCCCTTTTAAAGTTTCTAACATTTTAAATGAAGGTATACTTCCTTGGCCTCGTGTAGCATTCCCATGGCAAATTTGCAAGGATCTCAAATAACTTATATGTTGAATATTTTGTTGAGAGATGGTGGGTTTATATGTGTAAATCCAATAATAATTATTCACAATAATTAAAAATGCTTAGGCTCCAGATAGTGCTTTGCATTTTAAAATGCTGTACAAACATCATCTAATAGAGCCTATTATTTATGGATGGGAAAATAGTATCCTTGTTTCATAAACATGATTACTTATTTTACTTTCTAAATAAAAATATGGACACATTTATCTCTCTTTCTCTCTCTCTCTGAATTTATTAGTTTCCCTGAAAGGTGATGGATTGGCAGC
The DNA here is from genome assembly GCF_002925995.2 of Terrapene triunguis. Lineage (NCBI taxonomy): Eukaryota > Metazoa > Chordata > Testudines > Emydidae > Terrapene > Terrapene triunguis. Next base: position 15,874,451 of record NW_020664444.1, on the reverse strand, counting down.
CTTGTCCTATGTTATCCACAGTACAGCTATACAACAGGCAGCAGCATTGCAAACTTCCTCAGAGCGGCCCCAAAAACATGTTTCAACACCGACCACCTCAAGGGTTAAAACTATAAGTGTATTCAATATTTAGCTGTTGATTTTGAGGCATGGGCATCACTTTTCTCAGATTTTTCTGAGTGGAACAGTGCGTGCATATTAATGCTTAGTTTACTGAATTGGGGAAGTTTTCTCCTTTTTAAAAAAAAAATGTAGAAACAAAGTGTTTTCTGTTCTTTCATATTGGACCCTGATAGTTTAAGATTCCAAATCAAGTTACAGGACACCCTGGGTCATAGGCTATGTGAGCCCCAAAGGGCAGTTTGAGCCTTTGTGATGTAGACATTTGACCACCAGGAACTGAGTTGAGGCCAGCAGACACAATTTGCATAGACAACTAAACAGCCATTTATCTCAAGATGACGAAAATGTTGGTATCTACCATTATTCCTAATTTTGACCCAGAATGTGGAACACATCAATCCATACAAGAAATTTTGGACACTTACTCATGCTCCTTGACTTCATAAAATATTAATATTTTCCTCTCATTCTGTATGCTGCCATCTCTGTAAACAACTAGTCAAATATATGCAAACTCTGTGAGGCCTTTTCATGATACTTTTTTAATTTAGAAAGCACACATGGATAAGTTTTAATTATCAAGCAGTAGGTGGCAGTATGTCAGGTTTCCCAAATATCACCATTTTTACATCTGTATAATGTTACAAATATGGTAAAAGCAAAGTAAACAAACGAAAGCTATACAGATTTAACATAAATAAGCTTTTATATTGATTACCCTTTGACTTGGAAAGACTGGTTAATATTATTTATCTTTATATCGTCTAAACAGGTTAAGATAAAGAAAAACATTGCAGCCCTGAATGGAGCTTTTTAACATGAAAGTTAGTGGAATTATCTGCATCCCAGAGCACCATGGAGCAATTTTCAACATGGGAAAAAAAATGTTTTGTGTGTCTGGTGATAGAAAATCGCATCGCATGCTGTAGACATGACCCAAAACATATAGCTAATGGGGTAGTGCCCCCCTGGAGCCAAACATCTGACTGTAATCTGAACCGACATGCTGGAGCACTGAGTAAAAGAAGCATGAACACAGTAGTGACAGGAGGTGGAGGATACTTTGGATATAATTTGGGGTGTGCTCTTGCCAAATCAGGAGCCTCGGTTGTTCTGTTAGATATACAAGAGCCCATTTGGGAAATTCCTAATGGAGTAGTGTTTATCCAGGTATGATAAAAATACATGTTCACAACAATCAAATTAAGTTAATTTGTTTGGTTTTTACGTAGTGTCTCAGCAGGACAGTTTTCAAAACCCAGAACACTCAATCATAAATAATGTCAAATACCTTTTTAAAAGTAAGACTCCTCCACAACTCCCACAGCACTTTAAACAATAGACTGTAAAAAACATGTGAACTACTGTACTTACAGTGAGAAAGCAATGAAGTCTGGTGCCTAGAACAGGGTTCTATTCCTGACTCTACAAATAATTCTCCTTGTGACTTTGAGCAAGTCACTTCACCTATCTGTGCCTTGATTTAACCATCTGTAAAATTTGTATGATATTTCCCTATTTCACAGGGGTGTTCTAAAGCTAAAGGAATTAATTTTTGTGAAGTGTATTGCTCTCCTTGGAAGAAAGTTGTTATAATATAATTACAAAGTATTAAAATGGGCCTGATTTTCAGCCCCTGGCTTCCACAAGTGTGATAAATAAAGGGGGGTGGGGGTAGCTCCCTTTGATGGACACCCACCCAGCCAGTTAGCTGTAAAATACCTCTTGATAGCTGTTCTTTACTTGCTTTACCTGTAAAGGGTTAAAAAGTCCCCAGGTAAAGAAAAAAGTGGGCACCTGACCAAAAGACACAATGGGAAGGCTAGAACTTTTTAAAATGGGAAAAGAAACTTTCCCTTTGTCTGTTGTTCTCTGGGCTGGGGACACAGAGCAGCAATGCTATAAGCACTGCAGCAGGAATGCTGTGTAAGGTTTGAACCAGGTATGAAAAAATATCTTCCATACCTAAAAGAAATAATTTGGATAGGGAATGTTTAGTTAGACGCTATCAGGTTTATTTTTTATTTTGGCTTGTGGATCACCTCTGTGCTTACACCTAATGCTTTTGTCAGCTACCAAGGGGGATTTTACAACTAACTGGCTGGCTGGCTGGGTGTCCATCAAAGGGAGCTATCCCTCACCCTTTATTTATCACAAGTGTATGCACAATTTCATGCATGCATTTTATGGGTAATAACAGCTTCATGGTAAACTCTAAACTGTAGTTTTGTGATCAGATTCAAAATATCTTTCCATACATATTGCAGGCTGATGTGAGGGATTATGATGCCCTATTTGCAATTTGTGAAGGGGCTGACTGTGTGTTTCATGCAGCTGCATATGGAATGTCAGGACTAGAGCAAGTGAGTACAATTATCTCATGTGTCTTTCTATCTGAATCCTTATAGAATCAACATTAAATTAGCATGTGAGACCTGTGGTTATCATAGCACTATATTTCAGATTTCTAAGCACTCCGATGAAAAGAGCAAATTCCTATCCCAGCACTCAGGTCTCCCAATAACCAGGCTTTTTACTTAAGTCCATCTTCTTCTCAGGTACACCAATTCACCACCCACAACACACCTCTGTTCTTATCCTGTGTGCAAGGTGCTTATATTAACGTCTGCTCAATGCAGAGGATTAAGTCTCATGCTTAAACATACTCATGTCCATCTGTAGCTTCCACTCAACCTCTCTCACTGCCTGTTGTGCACAGTTTTAAGAACTCACAGGATCAAGAACACAATATATTGAACATCATAGTTTTAAAGAGCTACCTATCAAAAATATTTCTTGAAATGTTTGTCTTTTTGTAAATTGCCAGTTATTTATGAATAGATTATCATATTAGTGACCATATCCAGCCTCTATCAATCACTTAAAGTTTTATTTACAGTGATAGTTAAGACATATAACTTTTCTAACTTTGAGTGGTGAAAATTTGAGCTGTGGATAATAAGAAGAGATTTAAGCCATTGTCTAAAATGGCATTAACCCAGTGTTGTTCAAAAGTGTAAGATTTCAAAACTTCTTTGCATGTTTCATCTCAGATTGATTACTCAGTTTTTCATTGAAAGTTAACATTTGAGTGTAATTTCCTACAGTTGCCTGCTCTTATAATAATCAATTCCACACCTTTCCCTACCCTGTGCTAATAACCAGTGGTCTGTAAACTATTCTGATGCCTTGATCCTGCAAATCCTTGTACAGAGCACATACTTAATTGTGCCCTACCACAAGAGAGAACTGTGACTGTGCATGGGTACAAGTAAGTTAAGCACTAGGCTTATTCACCTGCACATCTACTAATGTTATATATGCCATCATGTGCCAGCAATGCCCCTCTGCCATGTATATTGGTCAAACCGGACAGTCCCTCCACAAAAGAATAAATGGACACAAATTGGACATCAGGAATGGTAACATACAAAAGTCAGTAAGTGAACACTTCAATCTCTCTGGTCATTCTATTACAGATTTAAAAGTCACTATCATTGAACAAAAAAACTTCAGAAACAGAATTCAAAGAGAAACAGCAGAACTAAAATTCATTTGCAAATTTAACACCATTAATCTGGGCTTGAATAGGGACTGGGAGTGGCTGGCTCATTACAGAAGCAGCTTTTCCTCTCCTGGAATTGACACCTCCTCATCTATTATTGGGAGTGGACTAGATCCACCCTGATTGAATTGGCCCTGTCAACACTGGTTCTCCACTTGCGAAGTAACTCCCTGCTCTCCATGTGTCAGTATATAATGCCTGCATCTGTAACTTTCATTCTATGCATCTGAAGAAGTGAGGTTTTTACCCACGAAAGCTTATGCCCAAATAAATCTGTTAGTCTTTAAGGTGCCACCAGATTCCTTGTTGTTTTTGTAGATACAGACTAACACGGCTACCCCCTGACACTAGGCTTAGCTGTCCACAATAATTGATAGTGTCAAAGCTTCTGCATATCTTCTTCCTTACTATCAAGAGCACCGGTTAAAAAAGTGCAGGATGGGGAGAGAACAAGCATTTCTGAAGAGATGTGGCTTATATGTGATCCTCAGCATGGAAATGAAGCGCTTAGCATCACACTCCCCAGCTTGGTTCTACTGCTACTATTAGGCAGAGTAACTTGACATTTATTTGGGATTGGATGGCTCTGGACTCCCTGTTCTGTGCATCACATTTAACCTTGCATTTATCTGTGCAACAATCTGCACCTGTGCTGTACAAGATCAAGAAACAAATTATATTTTAGTTTACCCAAATACAAGTAAGAATCAAATATCAATGCAAATAATTATATATATTCAACACCATCTGCATATCAGAAAAATAGTTCCATCAATGTACATTTAAACAGTAAATTTACTGATTATTGTAATTATTTTTTAAACTTATAAAATGCTCCCTTCTGTAGATCTCAGGACACATACCTGATGTTACTAAAACTTATATCAATACAAATAAATCATCTTCTATCATGCTAGAAAAATAATAATCTCCACAGATAAACAATCTACCTCCCACTCCTTCTTACTCCTTTTTTATTCCACATTATTCATACCTTGTCTACCTACCACATCAGGCAGATGCCTGAATGAAGAGAAGGTCCTTGTATTGTCCCCAAAACACCAAAAGACTCAGATTCTCTCAGGCTACGTCTTCACTACCCGCCTATCCGGCGGGTAGCAATCGGTTTATCGGGGATCGACTTACCGCGTCTCGTGAGGACGCGGTAAAATCGATCCCTGATGGCTCTACCGTCGACTCCGGAAATCCACCTCGACAAGAGGCGGTAGCGGAGTCGGCGGCAGCGCGGCAGCGGTCGACTTTCCCGCGTCCTCACCGCCAGGTAAGCCGACCTAAAATACGCAACTTCAGCTACGGTATTCACGTAGCTGAAGTTGCGTATCTTAGGTCGGAAGTCCGCTGTAGTGTAGACCTAGCCTCAGACTTGCTGAGGCTACAAATTCCAGCTTCAATCACCTCCCCCAAGAATAACCTCCCACAAGCTCCATCCTATTTAAAGCATGTCTCAGCTGATCCTAACTGTCATGGCAGATAAAATGAAGAGAGATAGCCTAGGCACAAAAAATATGGAACTGTATTGATCTAAACCAAAGCTTTGAATTGTTTACTGTGTAGTGATTAGGAAGCTCAGGAATCTGTTAAATAACAGATGTAATAAGTCCCATTTGCTAATACCAACTCACTTCAAGGACAGCTCATTGTAAAGTGCACTGTAGTAATTCAATCTAAAATGATGACTGTAAATCACTGTATCAAGATCCTAAAAAATGTCACAAACACCTAGTTGAGTGCAGATGGGAGTAGGTACTCCTGGCCGCCTGAGTTCCAAGGAGCAAACAGGAATCCAAGGGAACCTCTGCATTGCAAATCTTGAACAAAAATCGAAGAAATCTCCTCAATAAAGGGGGCAGGAATCACCCCTGTGATAACCTCGAAATCCTTCAACCAAATCACTATTATCAGTTCCATCTTATCAAGATTGAATGTATCCAGCTTATTCTCCTCCATATCCCGGTCTCAGGCAGCTACTGGGAAATCATAGTTACCACCCCAAGTCCAATACTTATGAAAACAAGACACAGAGCAGTGTTATCTGCAAACTTTTAACACTGCAACTCAAACTGCTTTGTGATTTTCCCCCCCCCCACACACACACACACACACACACTCCCTCTCTTTCTTATATACACTGACAAGGAAGACTAATAAAACTGAGCTTTGAAGAACCCCACATAAGTAGCATAAATTGTACACTACTTCCCTTTGCAACCTTCCAGACAGGTAGGAATTAATCCAGTCAGGAACACTACTGTCCTTCCCAGCTAATGTCTTAAAATGAGTTAACAAAACTTCATGTTTAACAGGATAAAAGGCTATTGTCAAAGATAAAAGAATCAGCATGGACCTCTGCTTGTTTTCCATTCCCTACAAGATAATCAACCTACAAGACCAGTAAAAAGCAACAGAGGGTCCTGTGGCACCTTTAAGACTAACAGAAGTATTGGGAGCATAAGCTTTCGTGGTTAAGAACCTCACTTCTTCAGATGCAAGACCACAAGACCAGTGCCACCCAGAGACATTCAAGCTAAATGATTGAAGGGAATCAAAGAAAGCTAAGGACTCTAGATGGCACCAGTGTTGTCTTGCCATAGCCTTCTAGTGTTAACAGTCTTTCCCAGAAAGGGAAGACTAGAGAACACAAACTCAGATAGACTGAAATCCTGCTTATACGAAAGTGTTGTAGAATGAAATTCTCAAGTTGATTCAGTGTGTTGCTGTGTACAAACTGCAGCTCTAGTTATAGTGAATTTGTTCCTTTAGTGTTCTTGTACTGGGGATGGGGAAGTGACTTCACTATCTGAGGCTCCAAAAATAACCTGGGAGCAACCAAGGACTTTCAGCTAGGAAGTGTCAGTGAAGTGCTGTTTAGGGGTTAGAGCACTGCACTGAGAGACAGGAGAGTAGGATTCACAGCATTGCCACTGACTCAATGTGTGACTCTGGGCAAGTCACTTCACCTATCTGTTCTGCCCTCAGTAAAAGAGGGATAATGATACTTACCTACCTCACAATTTTGTTGTGAGGCTTAACTGTTTATGTCCAAATCTCACTGAGTGCATATCATAACCGTAATTAAGTCTTCCCCACAATCTCTGAACTTACATTTATAAATATAAATATACCTATTAAAAAACAGAAATAATATACTCCAGCTAAGTTGATGGGAAGATTGAAACCTGAATTAAATTATTACAATTGCTGCTGTATTTAAATTCGCAACTGTCCACAATTAGTAGGTTGTCATTCAAATATTGTCAAAGCTAAGAAAACTTGTCCCTGATGTATGATCCTTAGAAAGAAACTGAGGGTTAAAAAACCCAAGCCGCCTTGAATAAAATAAAATACTCCCCAGCACTTTAATTAAAACAGCAACATAATCATCTTTGCTAGACATTATAGTTTAATTATTTTGTCACTGTACAGCACAAATTCACTGAATAGATATCTCTGAATACAGACAACTGACCATTGAATTCCTACTGTAACATGTATATTTAAAATCCTCCTTTCTGTATGCTTGTTTTAGGATACATTGTTACATTTTTAAATGAAAAGTCATTTTGAACAGAAAAAACAAAGCTTTTTGTTTCAAAAACATCAAAACAGGATGCAAACCAATTATTCCCAGAAACAATTTTTGTTTTAAAAATTGACAGACCAGCTCTAAGACTGAATGTAAAGTCTGAGGGTATGTCTACACTACAGGATTAATCCGAATTTAGATAATTCGAATTTGGGAAACAGGTTGTATAAATTCGATTGTGCGCGGCCACACTAAGCACCTTAATTCGGTTTTAAACCACATTAATTCGGTGGTGTGCGGCCACACTACCCCATTAACTTAAACACAGTAATTCGGTGGTGTGCGTCCACACTAACCCTAATTCGAATTAACAAAATCGATTTAGGCTCTACTCCGTTCGTCGAGGTGGAGTACAGAAATCGATTTAAAGGGCCCTTTAATTCGAATTAACTGGCTCTGTAGTGTGGACGGGTGAAGGGTTAATTCGGATTAAGGCAGCTAAATCCGAATTAAAGTCCTAGTGTAGACCAGGCCTGAGATTATTCAGATACTGTACAATCTCTCTTTTTCTAGCTACAAAAAGAAAAGATTGAATCTGTAAATGTTGGTGGGACAAAACTCATAATTGAAGGTATGTATCTAGATGTCTCTTTGTGTATTGGTATGGCAAGCTAATATACCATTTAGTAAAAGCTATTTGGCATAGTTAAACTATTTCTTAGTATATATTTTATATGGAAAATGTAATTTGTTTCACACAGTACTAAGACAGCACACCTGGGTTCTGTATCTGACTCTGTCTCAAGACATTCTGTGTAAACTTGGCCAAGACACTAAAGCCAAACAGCCACACTGGGTGCTGGAGAACTGTGCAGGGGCAAGCAGGAGGAATCTATATTCATCCCACCCAAGCTTCAGAGTAGGCTGCTCCATAAAGGCCACTGGACCCTATGTTTCCCTAGCCGTGTTGTCACACAAACCTCTTTCACAGAATTAAATTAACAGAGGATCCATGTACTGTTGGACTGAGATTCATTTGCTCAGCAGATGGATCTAACAAATCTTTATTAAGGCAAAACCCTCAGCAAGTAATGATCAATGACTCACAAGTAGGAAGCTCACTGTGCCATCACAGTGGCCTCCAGCACCAGACAACACAGCTTCAACCTCCCTTTTTACATAAACTTATTTATAACTTTTAGTTATCTTTTTTTATACATATGTATTAGTCTCTCATTTCCATGTTAACTCTCCTCCCCCATCAGTGCAGGTTTAGTGTCAGCTCAAACTGCTCTTTCCCAGCTTTCTAGTTACTTTATATTTTATTTTTCTCACAAACATGATTACTCTGCAATTTCTTACACATGCACAACACTAAACATGATCACTAGCCCCAATCCTACATCATCCCAAACCCCTCACTCGGGAAAAGCTGGGACCATTTCAGAGATGCCATTCCCCACCTCCTGCACCCTCTGCACAAAGCCACCAGCATACCCTCACATCAGGATGACACTATTAATCTCTCGCCACTTCTTATCAGTAAAATGGATATAATAATACCTCTCTCCTTCATATGGGTGTTGTGAGATTTGAAACAATTATTCAATGTATGAAAAAGGCATTTATATTATCACATAGAAGGTGCTCTGTGAGTGCCAGGATTACTTTTATTATCACTTTACCCTATTAAGACTACAGATATCCACATAAGTGAAAGCTTCCCTTTTATTTTACTTTGTACCTGGAAACTCCTTACCCAAACTCATGTTTGTTTTTCTTAAATTTTAGTCTTTTACCAACAATCTCAGGAAAATTATGATAAACAATTTTCAGATTCTCTCATTTCCAGATATGGCTTTTCAAACTGAATTGCATTGTGGCTCAGCTTCTATACCTCTCTTCTTTATTTCCAAAATATAATGACATTTATGCTGCAAAAACATGATTGGTTTGTACCCATATTCTGCTTGTCTGTGACCCCTTGTACAGCTTGTTCCTCTACCCTCAGATTATTCTTCTCAAGAGCTGAGTGGAGGTTAGTATTTGGGGCCACAATCAAGGGCATATCTGCTCAAACATGGAGATCATGCCCCTGGATCCTTAAACACTGCTCCTCAACACCCTCTCCAGCCATGGAGGACTTACAGAATGTTGTGTCTCCAGAGGTTTGTAGGAAAGCCAGAAAAAAGGAGGAACAGTTCTACCCCTTGATTGCAACCTGGCAGTAGCTTTTCATTAGCATGTTTAGTCTGACACAAGAATTAGCATTCATTTATTTGGAAGGAATTAACTATTTTCCTAGTTTTAAGAGCAGTTCTTCCTGCTATCATCCTACTAGCTTGTGAATATATAGTGGGCTGGCATTAGAGTAGTTGTGCTACTTCTATCGTAGTTAACTGAGGCCCAATCCCCTCTCCTAACAGAAAAGTTCTAGCCCTCTACAAAACCATAATGTTCAATTACAGGATATTCAGTCAGAATGTGATGCCAAATTATAAAGAACTTGGGATCATTTGAAATGCATAGAGTTACAGTATATAAATGTAAGATATTATTATAAATTCCCAAACAATCCTAAAATGGAAAGATTACTCTTATAATATATGTGACTGTTGTTTTAGAAAAAGCTTATTTCCTGTTCATGTAGGTTACCTGTTCTGTTCATTCCCTCTGAAGCATCTGGCATTGGCCAAGATCGGAAGACAGGAAACTGGGCTAGATGGACCTTTGGTCTGACCCAGTATGGCCATTCTTATGTTCTAGGTTATTTATTTTCTTATTATTCCAATTTCTATTGAAATAATTTACTTTGCATATCACTGCAGTCTGCAAACAACAGAACATCCCCAGATTGATATATACTAGTACAGTGAACGTGGTCTTTGGAGGGAATCCCATTGAAGATGGCGATGAGGAAAGTGTGCCATATTTTCCACTAGAAAAGGTATTTTGCCTATACTATTTGTTCCATGTTTTCTCTATTGTATTGCTTTGCTCTGTTATTTCTGAACAACATTGGACGCAAAAGGATAAGAAAAAAGAAAAATCTTCTGTTTTTTAAAATTGTATATAGACACCATTTGAGAACCAACGTAATTATTTTAAGTAACTATTAGTATATACTTTGCCATCAAGGCCCAGACTGTAGAAAGGAATCCATGAGGGCCCTTATGCTCATGCAGAGTCCCATTGTAGTTAATACAGATCAACAAGGATATAAAGGTCCCCTTGTATGGATTAGGGTCTAACTGAGTCTTTATATTCATTATTTTTATTTATATACCTGTTATCTGTTTTCTCTCTGGTCAAATATTATTATCTATTTTCAAAGTGAATGCTGAAATGGAAAAACTGCACTTTTTATTATGGGATCATTGTCTTTAATAAGAAAGCAAACATTGTCAGTTCATGTAAATTTTTATTTTTCCTATCTTCTCTTTCCATTAAAATACTTCTCTTGATATAATGCAGTGCCTAGCTACCACTATGATTCATACACTATAAATGGGCAGACAAAATAGTTTTTAATAATGTTATTCTGAATAACTTGGGGGGGGGGAAGTAAACACACAGGCTACGTCTTCACTACCCGCCGATCCGGCGGGTAGCAATCGGTTTATCGGGGATCGACTTACCGCGTCTCGTGAGGACGCGGTAAAATCGATCCCTGATCGCTCTGCCGTCGACTACGGAAATCCACCTCGACAAGAGGCGGCAGCGGAGTCGGCGGCAGCGCGGCAGCGGTCGGCTTTCCCCCGGTATTCACGTAGCTGAAGTTGCGTATCTTAGGTCGGAACACCGCTGTAGTGTAGACCTAGCCACAGTAAATTAAGCTCACACTACAAGAAAAGCAAACACAAGAATTCTCACCTAATCATTAACTCGTACAATAAAAAATCATAAATATTTTGAGTGGTTTTTCTACTACTACAGAAACACATTCAAATTTAAAAATATTAAGCAATTAAAATCTGAGTAACACTATTATAACAATATTTTACATTGTTATAAGATTTAAAATATTTCTTCAAATGGACTACAGTTAACTGGATATCCAGATTCGTATAGGCAAACCTGTCTGCTTCACTTATAAAACAATAATTTAGGCATTTTACCCTAAATTAGTACCCCCACAACTTCTTAATTTTGAGAAGCTGTTACAGAGCTGATGACAAGAAACCAGTTTGACAGAAATTGTGTCATTTACAGAGCATATTGATGTAATTAAGCAAAACCATAATATTTGCTCTTATTTTTATTTTAGCATATTGATCATTATTCCAAGACCAAATCAATTGCTGACCAAATGGTACTAGCAGCTAATGGAACTCCAGTAGCAGGTACTTTTCAATTAATATTAATTCACTTCAGCCATTAACACCATACTGGGATTTATTACTTCTCCTGATGTCATATCTAACTGACATGTGTATATATGTGTTTTCCTCGAGTTGACAAGATCATTGTGGATAGTTCTCTGAAAATATCCACTCAATGTGCAGCAGCAGTCAAAAAAGCTAACAGAATGTTGGGAATCATTAAGAAAAGCATAGATAATAAGACAGAAAATATCATATTGCCTCTATAGAAATCCATGGTACACCAACATCTTGAATACTGAGTGAAGATGTGGTCACCCCATCTGAAAAAAGATATATTGGAATTGGAAAAGGTTTGCAAAAGGGCAACAAAAATGATTAGGGGTATGGAACAGCTTCCGTATGAGGCGAGATTAATAAGATTGTGACTTTTTAGCTTGGAAAAGAGATGACTAAGGGGGGGGATATGATAGAGGTTTATAAAATCACGACTGGTGTGGAGGAAGTTAATAAGGAAGTGTTATTTACTCCTTCTCATAACACAAGAACCAGGGGTCACCAAATGAAATTAATAGGCAGCAGGTTTAAAACAAACAAAAGGAAGTATTTCTTCACACAACACATAGTCCACCTGTGGAACTCTTTGCCAGAGGATGTTGTGAAGGCCAAGACTATAACAGGGTTCAAAAAATAACTAGATAAATTCACAGAGGATAGGTCCATCAATGGCTATTAGCCAGGATGGGCGGGGATGGTGTCCCTAGCCTTTGTTTGCCAGAGGCTGGGAATGACCGACAGGTGGTGGATCACTTGATGATTGCCTATTCTGTTTGTTCCCTCTGGGGCATGTGGCATTGGCTGCTATCGGAAGACGGGATACTGCACTTTTGGTCTGACCCAGTATGGCCATTCTTATGTTTTATGTTCTTATACTCACAGATTTATAGAAAGATACCAGAAAGCACAATACCAGAAAATTAAAACATTTTCCCTAAAAATAATTTTAAAATGTTTACAACTTCTACAATATATATAATACAACACTTACTTTTGAATACCAGCATTTCTTTAAAGGGATAGAAGAGTTAAAAAAATAAACCTTGTTTAAATGATTCATATTGAAAGTGTTGTGTAACATAAGTAAATATGAATGCTGATTAAAACATTAGTTCTACAGTTATAAATTAAACTTTGCAGAAGGCATTTGATATTTATTCTGGAATTATTTATTAGGGCTTCCCAGAGTTTTCCATATTGAGGGAGTCAGTTATACACTTGAACACTTGAGCTCACCTGTGAGATACTATAACTAACAGTTTAATACAAATCAATGTAAAGTGCAACATGATACCATGTGACCTGGTGACACTGAGTTAAATTTAGCTGTGGACAATTTCCAGAAAGGACTTTTTTCATCTGATACTTGCAAAGTACTACAAGTGGCTAATATAATACCATGAATGTTAAAAGATATTACCTCACCCACCTTGTCTCTCTAAAACTTATTCCGTGTCATATGTATTATATAGCTATTTAGCAGATTAGGGCTATATCTACACTGCGCACCTTACAATGATGCGGGCTGTGCCACTGCAGCCGTGCCATTGTAAGGTAAGCAGTGTGGCCTCTCTTTGTTGCCGGTGACGAAATAAAACCACCCCTAACAAGGGGCAGTTGCTTCATCAAGGGGAGAGCCTCTCCCACTGACGAAGCACTGGCACTTTTCATTGTTAAAACTTTTGTCGTTCAGGGGTGTGTTTTTTTTCACACCTCTGAGCGACAAAAGTTTTAACGACAAAAGTGCAGTGTAGACATAACCTAAGATGGTTCAGTCAGTTTTAAATACAGTTAAACATTTCAAACATGAAACTTGGATTTAATGCTATATCAAGATTAGGTACTTCACTTCATCAAAGTCTTGTGATAGTGTATTAAGAATTTAATTATTCTGATATGATGAACTAGATCAGTGGTCTCCAAACTTTTTTGATCGCGCACCCCTATCAGTAAAAAAATTTTGAGCACGCACCCCCTGCCGCACTGAAGCAAAAAAAATTTAAAAAACTCGGACTCCCACCCAAACTGCTGAAGGAAAAAAAAAAGCGCTCCTCCTGCCGCGCACACCACTTTGGAGACCACTGAACTAGATCACCAATGTACTGTGGGAAAATAGGGAGATGGGCACAATCTTGCTCCCATAAAAGTCAATGATAGTTTTGCCATCAACTTCGATGGAAGCAGGATTGGGCCAAATATTCGAAGCCTTCCATCTATAAATTAATGGTTCAAATCCAGCTCATATCTCTAGTGACTGAAAGCCAGTGCTTCCTGATCGTGGTTCGTGGTTTATGTAAAATTAGTTTGGTGAGCTTATTCCAATTTTTATTTGATACTAGTTCACATCACAAAAAATATTGTCACAATTGATATTCTTTTTGGCTATCTTAATGCAGAGATCAAAGACTGTATGGACAAGGGATTGAAATACTCAGTAACTGCTAGAGGGAATCCCTCCAAATCAGAGTTTGAAGCACATTGGCAAGGCAGTTTGGTGAATTTTTATATTGCTACTGTCTGTCTTGTGGATAAAGAAATAAACTTTGGGGGGCTATCAAGCCAGCACCTTTCACAAGTACTAATTTAATTTCCTTTTTTAAAAGAAGATGAAAATCATTTACTTCAAAGTAAGTTCTGCACATGGAGTGGCTACAGCTTTGGGCCCTTATTTTATATGCATTTGGATTTTCATAGCCTATGAAAAGTACCTGTAATGTAATATGAAAGTCATTTGAGAATCACATTTTATCATATATCCTAGGAGGTGATAAGCTCCGTACATGTGTTCTTCGCCCACCAGGCATCTACGGACCAGGAGAGCAAAGACATCTGCCACGAGTAGCAGTATTTATTTTATTTTATTTTATTTTATTTTATCAGTACAACTTTTCATTAATATACAATAGCATTTATTATAATTAATGTCATAGATTAATTGGCTAGTTGTCTGGAAACAGCTATAATCTGCTCTTAGTTTTTTAAGACATTACAATTAATAAAATAGCACATGCTTTACAGAGAAAATATATCTTTAAAGACTATACGGTAGGTACAAAAATAGTCAATAAAGTCATTCTTCATCGCAAGCAAATGTAAACTCAGCATTAGTACATTGATTTGAAATACCGGTAGTTTAGAGCTTGTACTGTAATAGATTCAGATCCAGATATATTTCAGACTTCACTATGCAACTTATACTCATAAGTTTTAAAATATTAATAAAAGATGATACAGCAAAATATCTTATTTCCAGCATCAACCATTAACGACTTTCATTATCCAATGAATCAGGCTAAGGAGTTTGAAATACTTTCTAATTCAGTAGGTTACTAAAGGGCAAGCAGAGGTGCCCATGTTTACTTTTTTTTTCTTGCTTTATTTTAGGTGGTTGGCTTACTATAGTGTTAAGAAGATAGAGTGTGCATGATTACAAGTCACTTGTTTTGAGGGCAGATTACTCTTTAAAGTTATGTAGCGCTCTGAATAACTAACATCTGTATTTTTCACAGGAGCAGGGGAGGGTTGTGCTAAAATGTAGGGTTCAGGCGTGATGCATGATTGATAGATTTAGAAACTGGGGTGAGAAAGTTATTCCTGTACAGCTGGTCTCATGCAAACTAAGAAACTTGACTTCAGAGATGGAGAGATACAACAAATCATTCCAATAAAATGTACAAGATAGCCGTAAAGTAATTTTTCTGTAAAACATATGGCATATAAAATACACATGCTGGTGTGTTGTGGTAAAATAGTTTTATCGATACTCATGTGAGGTGATCTACATAAATCACTCGTGGATTGATCGCTCATGAGTAACATAACCATCCCAAAATTATGGTAATAAAACCTTTTTGTGACACCATCCTATTATATACAATTTGTATATGCCACATATTTGACATAAATGATGGGATGGGGTAGTGTATGTAATTTATTTAATTACAACATTTTCTAATTAAATTTTATATATAATATATATATATATAAACTTATTATGGCTTCTTCATTTTGTTCCTTTTTTCCCATTTTCTCTGTAGTGTGTCTTTCTTTTTCAACCTCTGTTTTCCTTCATTCTGTTCAATATTTTTTAAATTTTCTGTTTATTTTATCTACAGCTTTTCCTGCAGCTCTCCTTTGTCTTCAAGACTCTTTTCTGATTCTTTCATACCAGTTTATTATTTTTCACCATTTTTGCTTTCAGCTGACTCCTCTTTTTCCCTCCTTCCCCGAAGTTCACTTGTCCCTTCCCTTTCCCACCTTTCCCTTTCCTCATTTTTCTTTCCTGTGTTCTCCAATCCTTCCTTCTGCCTAAAACCCCTTCACTCTCTTCTCAGTGATCCCAAATTTCCTCACTTTCCCCCTAACTACCTCCAAAACCCCTCATTCTCTGTCCACTTGCCCCCTAACCCTCTCCTTCCTCATGTTCTCCAACCAACCCACCCTCTCTGAAGGTCTTCAAAGTACCCCAAATCTCTCTTTCTCTTTCAATCTTCTCCTATCTTTCATTTCTGGAAATTCTCTCCTCACAATCCTCAATCCTCTTCACTGATCTGCAAACCTCCTCACTGCTTCCCACATCTCTTCACACGCTCCCCTCATTTGTCCTTAACGTGCCTTACGCTCCTTTCCCTGCCATTGCCCAAAAACACTTTCCCAACTCCTATTCATTTCTGCAAAACCTCCTCCTCACTTCCCCCAAACTCCCATCCGCTGCTCCGAAGACCTCCTCACACTTTCCCCTCAATCCGCTGTCTATTTAATACATATATTAGTACTTATTTGGCCCCAGAGTATCTGAGTGCCTCCCAAATACTTATGGATTTATTGCCACAAAACCCTATGAGGTAAAGAAGTATTTGTTCGCATTTTGCATATGGGAAATAAAGGCACAGAGAGATGTAAGTTACTTGCCCTAGGACACAAAGGGAATAAACCCCAGATCTCCTTAGTCCCACTCCAGTGCATTAGCCACAAGCGCATCCTGTCTCCCTTTCACTATTTCCCAAATCACCTCACTTCCCTTCCATTTGCACTCAAAAATATTTACTCCTCCTTTCCTTCACTGCTACAAAATCCCCTCATTCCCAAATATTATTCCCAAACTCCCTCAGATATTCCTTCCCTTCACTCTGTTGCATATCCTCTGTTCCCCTCACTATTCCCTAAAAATCCCCTTTCTGTCTTCTCTCACAATCCCCCAAGCCCCACCTACTTCCTCTTCTCATTGTTATCAAACCTCTCACTCCCCCAGACATTCTCACTCTTCCTTCTTAAAACTCTTCACTGCCCTCTAAACCCTCTCACTCTCCTCTCCATTCCCCACTGCTCCCAAGCTCCACCTCAGTCTCCCTTCACTGACCCTCAAACCTCCTTTCTCCATCCCCTGGCTGAATCCCAAATCTCCTTACTTTCCCCCTTTCATTGACCTACACGCTCCCTCATTCCCCCACTCCTTCTCCCTGTTAAAGCTCTCAGGTTTTAAATGCCCTCCCCTTGTGACATCCTAACTCTGCCTTTCCCAACTCAAAACTGCTACCTCTAACAGAACCTGTGATATCTCCATGACAACCAGAAGCCAGAGGGAGCCACATTGTGTATAGCAGAGTGGCAGGGGTCAAGGATCATAGGGTGCAATGGAAGGCTGCTAGCAATTCCAGGACTTAAAAGGAGCCTGGGGACTGGCATAAAGGAACTGTCAAGGGCATGTGGGCATGGGGAGTGTCACTGAGTGCCTCCTCAAATATCAGGCCTGTCACCAGCTGTTTTCCATTTGTAGTTTAACTGATTTCAGTTGTACTGTCCAGGAGAATACTTATAGATATGCATGAAGCCAATTTAAAAAACCCCCAGAACTTTAGCAGAAGAAACTTCTTTTCTAGTATTTCACTTAGGACAGTAAAGCAGGTGGCAAATCTGCTGTTCCTTTTTGGATGTACATAATACAAAACCATATGTAATTTATATAAGAATGCTAGAGAAAGTAGCATATGTTTAAATAATGCACTGATGTGAGACCATTTATAGATTCATGTAACAGCTGCTATGCAAGTGGCCCCTTTCCTGCATATAGCGCACACACACCTGAAACCTACAGAAAATAATAGAAGACATATATGCAGTATGAAATACATATGGCCTTTCCACACATTAATGTGGCACAAGGCCACAAGAAGACAAGAGAGCAGAGAACACTTTAAACAATGTGGGGTTAATTTCTTTACCCTATATAATTCTCAGTAAATTCAATTGAATGATTTAGCATTTACAATATAAATAATTCACAATAATTAAAGTGAGATAGCAGCAGGTTTGTGTAAAAGAAGATCCATTTGGGTCTAAAAAAAGGGACAGCCCTCAGAACAAGAGACAATGCTTGCATCATAATGAGTTCTTGCAACACAATGAGTTAGGATTATGTACTTATAACACTGTGCTAAAATACACTCACAAATGTCCCAATACCAATAACTTCAACTGGAGAATCAAAGAGCAGTAATTGGCCCTAAATTGGTGATGTTCCTTAACAAAAGACAAATAATAGAAACACAGTAGAACAAGAAGAAGTATCTTCTAGAAATGAGAGTTTCATAAGCATAAATACAAGAAATAATTTTTCTGCTCTTCTCTGCTCTGATAAGGCCTCAGCTGGAGTACTGTGTCCGGTTCTAGGTGCCACATTTAAGGAAAGATGTGGACAAATTGGAAAAAGTCCAGAGGAGAGCAACAAAAATGATTAAAGGTCTAGAAAACCTGACCTATGAGAAAAGATTGAAAAAACTGTGTTTGTTTAGTCTGGAGAAGAGAAGGCCGAAACTGTGTTTGTTTAGTCTGGAGAAAAGAAGGCCGAAACTGTGTTTGTTTAGTCTGGAGAAGAGAAGGCCGAGGGGGACATAACAGTTTTCAAGTACATAATAGGTTGTTACAAGGATGCGAGAGAAAAGTTGTTCTCATTAACCTGAGAATAGGACAAGAAGCAATGGGCTTAAATTGTATCAAGGGAGGTTTAGGTTGGACTTTAGGGAAAACTTCCTAACTGTCAGGGCGGTTAAGCACTGGAATAAATTGCCTCGGGAGGTTGTGGAATCTATGTCATTGGAAATTTTTCAGAGCAGGTTAGACAACACCTATCAGGGATTGCCTAGATAATACTTAGTCCTGCCTTGAATACAGGGGACTGGACTCAATGACCTTTTGAGGTCCCTTCCAGTCTTAAACTTCTATGATTCTATAATTTCCCATTTTCGTTCAGACTACTAATCCTAGTCCAGTAACTTTCCTAGAGGCTATTAGTGCTTCTGAAGAAAGTTACCCCTTTCTCACAATAATACACCTAGCAAATTGTCTAACATTGTAGGTGGGGATGAGGATGTTCCCTCCTGACTGTTTTAAGTGATCGGCTTACTTTCTGGAGCATGATATTTGATTACTTTTAGCTTTGTTTATTAACATGTTATTAAATTATCCAGATCTATTTTTAAAATCTGGCCACAGTATTTGATTCGATTTCTGTTCTAATAAATGACAAAAAGACAATCTAAACTAGAAGTCTCAAGCACAGTATTTGAGTCATACATCCCCTTAGTAAATAGCAACCTTTTTCATTTTTGATTAAGCGTCCAATCCTGGAGGCATGGAAGTTGGTGGTAAAGTTCCCATTGACTTCAGTGGGAGAAGGACTGGGCTTTGTTTGATGTACTCTTTTTATGTGCAAAATTAAGCCACATCCTGCAAGGATTTCCTGTTTGTATGTTTTTGCAGGTTAATATTCAGAAGGGGCTGTTTCGCTTCAGGTTTGGGGACCCTTCTGCCAAAATGAACTGGGTTCATGTACAGAATCTTGTACAAGCTCATATCCTGGCTGCTGTGGCTCTTACCTCTGAGAGGAATTATATAGCTGTAAGTAAAAAGAAAAAAACAACTGCAACACCCTATCTAGTTTGATATAAGTTTAAAATGAAAATAGCTATAATCAGAACAGAACCATGGTACTAGCTCTTAACGCTCACATCATGGTCCTCCTGTGCATGGCCTTTGCCCTACTCTATTGCTAGGGTGACCAGATGTCCCGATAAAATCGGGACCGTCCCGATATTTCGGGCATTTTGTCCCGATATCCGCCGGCAGCACTGTGGGGGTTTTTTTTGTTTGTTTGTTTGTTTTTTCTCAGCCGGGGCAGGACTCGGCTTTTTTTTTTTTTGCTCTGCCGGCGGGCCCCCCCCCCCCCCCCAATGTATCCTGATATTTTCTTTCCCTCATCTGGTCAATCTATCTATTGCCATGAAGTACCAGCTACTTTGGTGGCACTAGAGAACACTGAGTGCACTACATAGTGAAGACAGTCCACCAGCAGGAAAATACTCTCCCCAAATTATCTTTATTATTATTTCTCCAACAGGAGCAAAAGAGTAATATACAATTAGAGAATGGAGTTGGGGCTGTTTTACCCTAATCCCCGCTATACACAGAGGCCATTATAGGAGTGGGATTGAGGATGGGGAAGGTGGTTTGAGATAGTCCCTTCCTCCCCAAGTAGCTGCCAATGGCTGTTGTGAAACTAGCACTCCAGCTAATATCACAATCCGTGCAGATCAGTTTGCAGAGTCAGGACCTATGTATTTAATTATGGAAAGAAAGTCTTAGACAACCTTAACTATATGTGTTGCTGCCGGATTTTACCTATATATTTGCACATGCAAACTACCAGCTCTGCACACTCAATACAAGTGCATCTATTTAAAAAAAAAAATTGTTGCATGTCTTTTCTTCCTTGTTAGCACAAATTTTTACTCTGTATAAAATAATTAATTAAAAAAGAAAAGTACATTGGTAAGACTATCAAAGCATATACTAGTGTTTGGGTTTTATATGTGAAGCTATTAACAGGAAAAAGGTAATAGGCCAAACTTTACTTCCACAAGTACGGTCACTTGGCCTTCAATGGGGTCTCACCAGTGTAACTAAGAACAGAATATAACCCTAATATTTCCTGTGTGTTCCAAGAAGGCACACATTATTACAGTGTCAATTTAGAATCAATTTCACTGTGTTTGGGAATCACAGTAAAATAGCATTTTACCAGCAATAAACTTGTAATAAGCAATTTTACAGTGAAGCGGGTTATTAACCAAAATAAAACAATCAGTGTTGTGGCAATCAGTTGTACTTTATACAGAATAGTTGTTAATTGAAACAGAATTTGGGTAACCTGTTGATCTATATATACACTTTTATTTATGTTCCTATATTATTTACAAAATCAGTACTGATATTTAAAGAGAGAATGAAAAAATGTCACTCCACGCACAGTATCATGTTACTAAGCTGTCTTTTCTCTGTCTCTTTAACAGAGTGGTCAGGCATACTACATAAATGATGGCAAGAATGTCAACCTTTTTGAATGGATAACTCCACTAGTATGTAATACATATATTTATTTCAAATACAATACAATGAATGTAGAAAAACTGTAGGCCCACATTTTGAAAACTGTATATGCAAATATGGATGCATATATCAGGGAATTGCATGCGGTCCACCATTCCTTTGTATGTATACAAGTTCAACTTTTGTGTACACACTGGGGGGTTTGCATGCTCATCTCAGGTTCAAGAGCACCTTTCCAAATGTTAGGCTTAATAACTAACTGAAGTCAGGACAATGTGTACCGGAATAAGCGAAAGGTACCTTCTTGGTATATTTATTTTATCAGATTAGTGCCTGATCCTTCCTTCCTACCGACACCAGTGGAAGTTTTGGGTTCACAAAGAATGTAGGCTCAGGCTGTTATTCTGTAATACAAATAATTTTTCCATTAATCACTTTACTGTTAATGATTTACTAAAACCATAACATTTTAACACTGTAAAATGAGAAATCAGTGCATCATGACTGTGGGATTAGGATCAAAGAATACAAAATGCATTTTTCTCACATACACTGCTATTTCAGATAAATGTAATTTCCTACATTTCTCATGTAATTATGTTTGGAATCTTTTTGAGAAGAAAAATGGTATAATAATAACAACAACAAACTGATTTGAAAAAGAACATCCAGGTTTATATTTTATCTATAAATATTTCCATATACACTTTCTGCACTGATATCCGTACATTTATTAGTTTCTCTTTTGTTATTCACTATTTTTAATCCCTTTCAGTTTGAAAAATTAGGTTGCAGTCCACCATGGATACGTATTCCTACTTGCTTTGTTTACGTAGCAGGTAAAATATTTTTATTTATCTTTCTGTCTATCCTGCTCCCCTATCCATATTATCTGAATGCCATGCATTGGTTAATTTTGCTTTTTTACTTTTTCTCTGAGTTTTTATTTCCATGACACTTTTGTAAAATGCAAGATTGAACAGTTTTAAATTGTGCAATTCCAAAAGTAATTGTTCACTAGCTTTGTGACAATTTGGTTTATATGACACGTACTGATGAAATTCACCCGTATGAAGAGAGCCAACACAAGATTTATCCATCATT
Source organism: Terrapene triunguis (assembly GCF_002925995.2). Taxonomy (NCBI): domain Eukaryota; kingdom Metazoa; phylum Chordata; order Testudines; family Emydidae; genus Terrapene; species Terrapene triunguis. The sequence continues at coordinate 15,852,352 of NW_020664444.1, read as the reverse complement.
TAACTCTCACCTAAAATCTCACTGGGGCTTAAATGGGAATTAAGGGTTCTATGAGGCTTGTGCAGGCTCCCTGAATAGAGGTAAAGTTCACAATATGAATGTAAGAAATTACAGGTAAAAAACTTTGGCCTCATTGTATACTCTGAAATTGATGTTTTTAGGGCTGTCAATTAATCACAGTCAACTCACGCGATTAACTCAAAAAAATTCATCGTGATTAAAAAAATTCATTGCAATTAATCGCAGTTTTAATCACACTGTTAAACAATAGAATACCAATTTAAATTTATTAAATATTTTGGATGTTATTCTACATTTTCAAATATATTGATTTAAATTACAACACATAATACAAAGTGTACAGCACTCACTTTATATTATTTTTATTACAAATATTTGCACTGTAAAAATAATAAAAGAAATTGTATTTTTCAATTCACCTCATACAAATACCATAGTGCAATCTCTTTATCATGAAAGCGCAACTTACAAATGCAGATTTTTTTTTGTTACATAACTGCACTCAAAAACAAAACAATGTAAAACTTTAGAGCCTACAAGTACACTCAGTCCTACTTCTTGTACAGCCAATCACTAAGAGAAACAAGTTTGTTTACATTTACGGGAGATAATGGTACCCGCTTCTTATTTACAATGTCACCTGAAAGTGAGAACAGACGTTCACATGGCACTTTTGTAGCCGGCATTGCAAAGTATTTACGTGCCAGATATGCTAAACATTCGTATGCCCCTTCATGCTTTGGCCACCATTCCAGAGGACATGCTTCCATGCTGGTGATGCTCGTTTACAAAAATAATGTGTTAATTAAATTTGTAACTGAATTCCTTTGGAGAAAATTATATGTTCTGTATTTTACCCGCATTCTGCCATATATTTAATGTTATAGCAATCTCAGATGATGACCCAGCATGTTGTTTGTTTTAAGACCACTTTCACTGCAGATTTGACAAAACGCAAAGCAGGTACCAATGTGAGATTTCTAAAGATAGCTACAGTACTCAACCCAAGATTTAAGAATCTGAACTACTTTCCAAAATCTGAGAGGAACGGGGTGTGGAGCATGCTTTCAGAACAGGGCCAGCTCCAGGCACCAACTTACCAAGCAGGTGCTTGGGGCGGCCACTTCGAAGAGGGGCGGCACGTCCAGCTGTTCGGCGGCAATTCGGCGGACGGTCCCTCACTCCTGCTCGGAGCGAAGGACCTCCCGCCAAATTGCTGCCGCAGATCGCGATCGCGGCTTTTTTGTTTGTTTGTTTGTTTGTTTGGCTGCTTGGGGCGGCCAAAACCCTGGAGCCGTCCCCGTTTCAGAAGTCTTAAAAGAGCAACACTCTGATGCAGAAACTACAGAACCCGAACCACCAAAAAATAAAATCAACCTTGTGCTGGTGACTTCTGACTCAGATGATGAAAATGAACATGTCGGTCCGCACTGCTTTGGATCATTATTGAGCAGAACGCATGGACGCATGTCCTCTGGAATAGTGGTTGAAGCATGAAGGGACATATGAATCTTTAGCGCACCTGGCACGTAAATATCTTGTGATGCCGGCTACAACAGTGCCATGCAAATACCTGTTCTCACTTTCAGGTCACACTGTAAACAAGAAGCGGGCAGCATTATTTCCTGCAAATGTAAACAAACTTGTTTGTCGGAGCGATTGGCTGAACAAGAAGTAGGACTGAGTAGACTTGTGGGCTCTAAAGTTTTACATTGTTTTATTTTTGAATGAAGTTATTTTTTGTACATAACTCTACATTTTTAAGTTCAACTTTCACGATAAAGAGATTGCACTACAGTACTTGTATTAGTATTTTTCAATTCACTTATTTCTTTTATTTTTACAGTGCAAATATTTATAATAAAAATAAATATAAAGTGAGCACTGTACACTTTGTATTCTGTGTTGTAATTTAAATCAATATATTTGAAAATGTGGAAAACATCCAAAAATATTTATATAAATGGTATTCTATTATTGTTTAACAGCCTGATTAATTGCAATTATTTTTTTAATCATCCAATTAATCACGATTAATGTTTTTAATTGCTTGACAGCCCTAGATGTTTTCCTTGCAATGCTGAATTCTGCATCTTGTACATCCCAAACTCCCTCTGACATCTATGAGAATCTCGGGTGTGAAACAAATGCAGAATCCAACCTACAATGGCTTGTTATCACTATGTTTTCCAAAGTCTTGTAGTTATTTAATCAATCTACCAGGCCTACATCCAATCATACAAACCCTTTATTCATATAAGTAATCCCAAGTAGGCCCCTACTTTATGGTACAAAAATAGCAACAATCCAACCCATCTTACTGAAGCAAGTAGTGCTACTGATTTCAATTATTTTGTCCACCGTTCTTTAGCAATTTAAATTTTCTTTAACATTACCTACATGAACAGTTATACTAAAATTACAATATTTTAGTGGTTTACTATTGTTATCTCAAATAGTAACTTTCTGTTTCACAGCCACAACAATGGAATATCTGCACTTGGCGTTGAAACCAGTTATTGAATTTACACCTTTGCTGACCAGAAATGAGGTAAAATATGTATCTTTATAAAATATCTCATTAAAATTTGCAGGAAGCATGTTATATTAATACTGGGGGCACAATGTTACAGTAAGCTCACAAAGAATTCACACAAGTCAAAGAATAAAACTCCCCGTCTGTGCTCTGTCTTTAACCTGCAGTTTTCATGGAAAAAATAAATGCCAGCCACAATTTGGGCCATATGGTATATTTGTTATTAGAAATATGATGCCTAAATAATTTCTGTCCATTTAAACACACTTGTATTATTTATGTTGTTATTTAATAATTCCCAAGAAAATGTAATTATTAAGTTATTTTTAGAAAACACAAGCAAATAAGAAGCAATGGTTTTAGTCTGTACCAGTAATTAAACATTGCTAAATAATTTGCGACAAAAAAGAAACAAATCTCAACAATCTCTTGGTAAAATGACAAGTAATTATTTCACTTCATGTGAGTAGCTAAAAATTGCTATAGGGAAGATCATCTTCACTATTTCTGCAAGAGGAAGATCTTCTGATCTGACTTAGGGAGATGTGTGGTGCCAAGAAGCACCACCCCCAGGCCATCATTGTCTTCCAATCCATCTTCTCAATGGATTAAGTACAAGGTTGGGACTGCATGGTTTGGACCTGGAGCCCGGACCAAGAGTGGGAGGAACCACTTGCCACAGAAATCTTCCCTTCTGATGCAACAGATCTCCATTAGGGCATCCCAAGCCTACCATAATGCTGCTTACATTTTTAATTTCTCAGCACTTGCCCCTCTCCACCTCTTCAAAAGATGGGAGAGACACAGTCACAAGGAAGGCTGGTTCAGTGGTCAGAGCACTTGCCAGGGCTTGGGAGATACATGTTCATTTCCATGCTCTGCCACAGACTTCCTGTGTGACTTTGGGCAAGCCAATTTAGGGTCAGTTTTTGAAGGTATTTGGGCACCTAAAGATGCAGATAGGCATCTATTGGGATTTTCAAAAGCATCCAGGTGCCAAGGCACTTCTGAAAATCCCACTAAGTGACTATCTGCATCTTTAGATGCCTAAATACCTTTAAAAATCTGGTCATTAGTCTTTCCTCAGTTCCCTATACTCCCCTCAGGTGTAGTGAAGATAAATATTCTAAAGATTGTGGGCACTCTGATATTATGGTAATGTGGGGCCATTGAAGTACAATAGATGGATGGATGGATGTAGGGTGCCTGACCAACAGCACAGCGAGATGCTGCTGGAGAGGGTCTGAGCACCCTGTGTAGAGTCCAAAAGGCTGGAAGATAGCAGCCTCTGCCTTCTCTACAGACTCCCAAGACCCTCCATTTGTGAGGACAATTTGAAGGAGAATGTGAGGTATGTCCATGAGAGTGTACAGTTTGGCCCAAAGTTATTTTTAATTTGAGAATTTGCTTTTCTTTCATATTCTGTTGTGCTACCATTCACATAACAGAGTTTTGTTCACAGTTTGGAATGTATGCAGCTCTTTGACTGTTGGTTCTTTTGCCTCGTAGGTGCGGAACATTGCTGTGACTCACACATTCCGAATAGACAAGGCACGCAACCAGCTAGGTTATTATCCAAAGAAGTTCACATTTGCCGATTCTGTGGACCATTTTATTAAAACAAGACCAGAAAACCAGAATCATCACATCTTCCTTAAAGTCATACTTTCCTTAATTGGCAGCTTTCTAAGTTTGATGTTTCTTTCTTTTACATTGCAAGACCTTTCAATTATGCATTTTTTCAAAGAAAACCAACATTAACTTATGTTTCCTGAGCATTAATAAACTGGCTTGTAATCAGTCAAAGTAAAGTCCTCGGCTCACATGGGCTGCATTACTCTGCACCAGATATTAGCTCCGATGTAATAGGCAGTTATTTTTAGGCTTAAACTAAAAAAAGACGGCACATCAGTAAACCTTCTTAAAAGGTTAAAATAAAGTATAGTAAGGTCAGAAGGCCAAAGATGATCACCAATGACAAATGCAGAAGTCAAAGCTGCTGAATCTATTTGTTTCACACCAAAAGGGCTTCTTTCCAAACTGCTTGTTGAAGTGGATGACAAACTGGAAGAGAAGGAACTACAGTAAATCTGCAATACTGTATCAACAAAGACAAGCACAGCTAGAATAAGGAGAAAGACTGACCAGACCTGTTGCCAATGCATGTTATTGCGAGGAATACAGAGAAGCTGGAAAACAGAACAACAAAAGTGAAAAACAGATTCATGTAAACAATACACAATGCACACAAGCTGTACAGAAAAGATGCATGCAATGTAATTTTTTCTGTGAATTAGCTGTATTGTGACACTGCATAAGAGGTGAAATAAAAGTGTACTTGAAATTCAGCATGTATTAAGGCTCTCTCACATGCAGTGAGTGACCTTCATTACCATTCATTCATAATGTCCCACAATACCAGGAGGACTTCAGAAGTAGTGTCCAATTGTTGATGCACTTTGTTCTGGTCCATAGTTAAAGTACCTAATTTCATGGGCCAACAGATACCAGTACAACCCCTGTGTACCTTAATTATATTGAATATTATTAATGAAATAACATTGTTAAGTTAAGAAAATGTCATCATCCTGTACTGCATTTATGCCAGATATTTTTAAACCTGAAATGTGGATGTCCTGTTTGTGTGTGTCCTTTGTCTCTTGAAAGTGATGCAAATGTTATGTTATTGGACAAATAAGTATATTATAAAAACTATTTAAACAAGAAGGAAACTTTGAGAAAAGCCCACACACATACACTGACATTTCCTCCCGCTTTGTTCTACTTTCTGTGAGTTACTAAGGCTTGTCTCTTCCTATGTGACCATACAGGACCTAGCAGAATGTAGACATAATCCTGACTTAAATAATAACAATGGTATTACATTTCCTTTTCTTTTTCAAATGATACTAAATAGTTCATCTATTTTTATTGGTCCTTGGCTGGTGTGTATGAATTTTGAGATCACCTTGTATTTATACATTTAGCCAGCCCATGAAATAGGACTTTTTTCTGCAGCACCTCTTTTAAATTGACTTTTAATTATTAGGAGAGGTGATGTGTCAGTTGTTTGGTTATATAGGTCCTTTCAGCTGCTAAAATTAACAACATACTTATTGAAAGATTATTAGAATGAAATAGGCATCTAAAACGCATATATTTTCAGTTATATATTCTCATCTGAATACAACCAGTTGAAAATATACCACTAGATAGAAATGCAAAAAGTTACATATAGTTTAGCATCATTTTCCAAAGTTCTTCCAAGATAAGGGAAACTGAGCCATTGTCACAAACATCAATTTGCACAGCCAGGTAGATTGAGAACACCAGGAAGATTGTTTGGGCTGCTTTCCCAAAAGCAGAGGGTTGTTTGGCTGACCACAAACCTGCTGGATATCCCAGAATCCATTGATGACCACAGACATCTAAGTGGAAGCCTCCTCCATCTGACCCCATCCTTATCCAATGATTTCCTGACAATGTGACTTAATTGGAGACTCACTAACTGGGACTCCCCTCTGACCACAGCAATCCCTGCAACCCTCAGGAGGGCTATGGCTTAAAAGTAGCACACACAGTCAGTGGCTATATTACCTTTTCCAGGTAAGGTCTGTGGGGATGAAGGGGGTGGGGGAAGTGTGATGTGCATTTTTGCACTGGCCCACCCAGTCTCCTCCACTTCCCCCAATATGGATCCGCGCCATGCAGAGAATGCTGCTCTCAGGTCTGAGGGGTAGCATGATATTACCAAAGTGTCTGAAACACCCATTTTGTTGTATGATCTAACAACATACTAGCTGCAATCATGTGTGAAAAAGTTTAGTAAGCACTATTCTCCTTTGAGTGACACGGTAAAGGCGCTATATGTTATCCAGTTCCTAACCCACCCTCCCCGTCCCTTTTCAGGGACCCCTCTCACAAGACTGTGTCATTTCAGGAACTATGGTCTCTTCTAGAGTTGGGAGCAATAGAGGAAGTTCCTTACCAACCCAAAGGGAAAGGGCTTTGTTCCTGGTACTTCCTGGTCCCAAAGAAAACTGGTGGCCTCCATTATGTTTTAGATATAAGAAAGAGGAACATATTCATCAAAAGAATTATGTTTAGGATGGTCTACGATCCCTTCTTTGGAGACTAGAGAGTGATATGGTGCCCCCAAGCTACAGAACATGTACTTCCATGTGGCAATACGTGCCTCCCACAGGAAGTACCTTTGATTTCTGGTGAGCGCCAATCACTATCCATACACATTGCTCCCCTTCAGTCTATCTTCATTCCTGAGGGTTTTCTCCAAGTGCATGGCGATGGTGGCAGCCCACCTATGACATTTGGACATTCAAATTTTTCCCTACTTGTACAATTGGCTAGTCCAAGCAGCATCCAGCAACCAGATCTAGAACAATGTCCTAGTCCTCAGACAAGTCTTTTCCCAACTAGGCCTGCAATTAAATTTGCAAACGTCCCATTTACTCCCTTCTCAATGCATAATGTTCATAGAGGGAGACCTTTGATGCAACACTAGCCACATCTTACCTCCCAGCTGGAAAATTCCATTCTATAGTTACCCTTTCCAACATCCTCAAATTCAGTCCTGTAACAACAGTGAGAGCCTGCCTTCAGCTCCTAGGCCATATGGCATCATGCATGTCTGTAACCCCACATGCCAGACTTCACCTTCACTGTCTGCAAGCCTGACTTCATTCTGTATACTGTCCTTCCAGTTGCAGGCACCCTCTGAACATGTGGATTTGCATACCTGCTCGAGAGCTCCACACTCTGACTCGGTGGCTGGACCCAGCAAATGTCTGCAAAGGAGTCCCATTTTTGTCCCCATAACCAGCCTTGACTCTGGTGGTGGCTGCTTCTATCAAAGATTGGGGGGCCCATCTCAGTCAACTTCAGACTCAAGCCCAGGACAAGGCTTCCATGATCTTCATTGCTGTGGCTCGGCTATCAATGTTGGTTCAAACAGACCTTCACCCTCTGTCTGTCCGTGCACCAATAACTCTTTCACTAGTTTCAGCTCATCTGTCCCAGAAGCAGGGCAAATCTCTGCATAAGAGACTGGTATCTGTCCACCTGACCGCTTGCATGATCACTCATGAGAAATCGTGCTCCCATAAGGTCCAGACCATTTTGGTGAGCATCAGAAAATTCTCCACAAGAACCATATATGCATTGAAGGGGAAGAGGTTTCTATGGGGAAAGAGACAAATTCACAAACATTAAGAAATACAAAGCAGACACAAAATAGCAGATAAGATGATACCCCCTTCCTTCTAAATTGCCCTCGGGCACATCACTATGCATTGATGCCGCGTCAGGCATAAAACTGGCATTCTTTCATTAGAAACAAATTTAAAATACTGATAGGAAACTAACAACTGGCCAAACCTGCAAATAAAAGTTTTCTTGGCAGCGGTGGGATTCGAACCCACGCCATCGAAATGACTGGAGCCTAAATCCAGCGCCTTAGACCACTCGGCCACGCTACCACCTGATTGCTAGGGTGACCTTGAGGGCTATATAGAGAGGACAAGTGCTGACTCGGTGCTTTTCCTGGCCAACCTCCTTTATTTTTGCCACTGAGTTTAAGCCACCATCTGCTTAGCCAGGCGCCCGGCGGTGTTTGTCTGCTCCCCCAGAGAGGAGCCGGAGGGACCAAGTGCAGCGGGTATGTACAGCGACGGGGAGCTCCCGGGGAGCGGGCTGGCAGTTTAGGAAGGCGTGTGGGGCCGGGGAGGGGCTCACACCCCGCGGGAGCGTGCACAGCACGGAACAGCCCCTCGGGCCTCTCTGGGGCACCCGGGCGGCGGACGGCTGCTGCAGCGGCTCGCCGAGCGCATGGCGTCTTCAGGGCGCCGAGTACGGCAGCGCAGCGTTAACCCGCAGGGGCAGCAGGTGGCGCTGCTGCGCCGTCGCTTCCCACTGCAGCATTACCCCGCAGGGGCAGCAGGTGGCGCTGCTGCGGCGTCGCTTCCCAGCGCAGCGTTAACCCGCAGGAGCAGCAGGTGGCGCTGCTGCGGCGTCGCTTCCCAGCGCAGCGTTAACCCGCAGGGGCAGCAGGTGGCGCTGCTGCGGCGTCGCTTCCCAGTGCGGCATTAACCCGCAGGGGCAGCAGGTGGCGCTGCTGCGGCGTCGCTTCCCAGTGCAGCATTAACCCGCAGGGGCAGCAGGTGGCGCTGCTGCGCCGTCGCTTCCCAGTGGTGCATTAACCCGCAGGGGCAGCAGGAGGCGCTGCTGCGGCGTCGCTTCCCAGTGCAGCATTAACCCTCAGGGGCAGCAGGTGGCGCTGCTGCGGCGTCGCTTCCCTGCCTGCTGCACCTGGCTGAAGCCATCATCATCCTGCTGCGTGGCACGTGTCCCTGCCCCGGTACGTGCCGTTCCCAGGCTTCGCTCTGCAACGAGTCAGCCCAGTTCTTCCCTGGCGCTCCAGCCTCCACCCAGTGCCTCTCCCGTCCCTGAGGGACTCCGCTCCTCCCCAGTGCCAGCAAACCCACAGATACGCTGGCACCTGCAACCGCCCTGCCCTGCCGCTGCGGGATGAATTAAAGGGTCCAGCCTGGCTAGGGTGACCAGATGTCCCGATTTTATAGCGACCGTCCCGATATTTGTGGCTTTGTCTTATATAGGCGCCTATTACCCCCCACCCCCGTCCCGATTTTTCACACTTGCTGTGTGGTCACCCTAAGCCTGGCTGAAGTCCCCGGGGGCCTTTTCGAAGATGTCAAAGCAAATTAGCAGCCAGTCCCCGCCCACCCCAGGCAAAGGATATTTCATTCGTTTTCGGGCAAAGATGCTATCCCCAGTAAGGATGACGATGACTGCAGCCTATGATCCTTTTCTGCTTTGTTGATAATTATGACTACTGCAGCCACCCCAGAGCTATCTTTCTGCTACTTGTGCTTTGAGTTGCTTTTTCTATTTCTCTTTAGCCCACCTCAGGAGCTAAGCAGATGCTGCATTTTGTTCCGAATTAACAAAAACTTCGCTTCTTACCAGAACCAAAAAAGCATCTGACGTGGTCTGACTTCTACCATTTGCCTCTTGTAACTCAAAAATAATTGAAGGATTTTGTTTAATATACAGTAAAAAGGTGTTTCCTCTTAGATAATTCTCAGCCAGCAGTGATTAATCAGACAGGCTATAAACCAACAAAAACTGGTTGCTTATAAGGGAAATAGTTTCTCATCCTTAAATATAGCCTTGTTAGTGGTTGCCCCTATACATGCTTGTTCCTCCTTTACTGCTGCTTCAGGGGGGGCTTTCTCTCTCTCCCCACTTCCTTGCTGAACTGAATACACCTGAGGAAATTCCGCGCCACTGCCCAATGCAGAATTTTGCAGAAATTAACGTTATACTCACAGAATTTGCTTTCCCCCATGGAAATGGGCTGCAGTGCTGCTAGCCGCCAGTAGGGGCCACTGGACTCAGCAGAGCCCAGCTTGTACATAGAAGACACTGCTGGGGGAGGGAGATAGAGCAGTGTTTTTCAAACCATGGGTCACGACCTGGTACTGGGCCGCGGCATGTCAGGCACTAGGTCACCTTGCTCTGGTCAGCACTGCTGACTGGGATGTTAAAAGTCCCGATGGCGGTGCTGCCCAGCTAGTGCCTACCTTTTCCGACACTGTGCTGCGCCCCGAAAGCAGCCAGCAGCGGGTCCGGCTTCTAGGCAGGGGGCCATGGGGCTCCGCGCGCTGCCCCTGCCCAGAGCACCGGCTCTGCACTCACATTTGTCGGGAACTGGCCAGTGGAAACTGGGAGGGTGGTGCCTGCGGGCGAGAGTCGCTTGAAGCCACTTGCACGCCTCCACCTAGGAGGAGCCAGACCTGCTGCTGGCTGCTTCCGGGGTGCAGCACAGGGAGCCTGCCTCTGTACCCCAGCTGTGACGCTGCCGGGGAGCTGCCGGAGGTAAGTCTGTGCCCCAACCCCCTGCCCCAGCCCTGAGCCCCCCAAACCTGGAACCCCTTCCTGCACTCCAAACCCCTCATCCCCAGAGCCTGCACCCCCAGCCCAGAGCCCTGCCCCTCTCCTGCACCCCAACTCCCTGCCCCACTCCAGAGCCCCCTCCCACACCCTGAACCCCTCATTCCTGGCCCCACCCTGCAGCCCTCGCCCCCACCCCCCAACCCTCTGCCCCAGCCCTGAGCCCCTCCCACACACCAAACCCCTCATCCCCAGCTCCATTGGATCATGGGGATCAACAATTTTCTTCAATTGGGTCCCCAGAAAAAAAGTTTGAAAACCACTGAGCTAGAGGGTTCCTGGCAGCTGCAGTTCCCAGCATGCTCTTAGGGAAGGAGAGGGCGGTAGGCAGGAAACTCAAACTCTGTGCAAGCCTGGGATCAGCAGGCTGTTTCTCCCTCTGGATCCCTGGGCTCTGGGCAGGGGCAGCTCCATGTTTTTTGCCGCCCCAAGGACAGCAGTCAGGCAGCCTCCGCTGCTCACGCAGATTCGGCAGCGTTTCTGCGGGTGATCTGCCAGTACCGTGACTTCGCTGTACCCGCCGCTGAATTGCCGCCGAAGCCGCGGGACCAGCGGACCTCCCGCAGGCATGCCACCAAAAATTGCCTCACTGCCGCCCTCACGGCGACCGGCACGCCGCCCCCTGCCGCTTGTCACCCCAGGCACACGCTTGCTGCGCTGGTGCCTGGAGCCGCCCCTGGCTCTGGGGGGGGAGAGGGGGTTCAGGTAACTGGTCTGGGGGCAGGGCCGGCTCCAGGCACCAGCTTAACAAGCAGGTGCTTGGGGCAGCCAAGGGAGAGGGGCGGCACCTGCGGCAATTCAGGGGCGGCAGGTCCCTCACTCCCTCTAGGAGCGAAGGACCTGCCGCTGAACTGCCGCCGCCGATCGCGGGGTTTTTTTGTTTTGTTTTTTTTTCCAATGGCCGCCGCCGATCGCGGCTTTTTTTTTTTGCTTGGGGCAGCAGAAATGCTGGAGCCGGCCCTGTCTGGGGGGGCCCTGCAGCTAGGCTGTGGACAGGGATGGGGTGTGAGTATCTGGCCTGGGGGCCCCTGCAGTTGGGCTCTGGAGAGGAGGGGGTTCAGGTGTATTGGCTGGGGAGGCCCTGCATGTGGGCTCTGGGGTGGAAGGGTTGTGGGTATCTGGCCCCCCAGCTTGGCTTGGGGTAGAGGGGACAGAGAAACAGGAACTGGGTTGCAATAGGTGTTTCTTTCTCTACTCCCAGGGGAATTTTTGTGTATTTGCTGACAGGTATTTTGAAATAAATTACCAAATTGAAACTGGCATAATTATGTAGTGTTATTATGACAAATAAAATTTTCAGAATTTTTAAATTTTTGGCACAGAATGCCCCCAGGAGTAACTGAAGCAAAATATCAGGCTATTGTATGCTGGAAGCTCAGAAATGCTGCTCTTTTTCTCTCCCCCTCATAGCTTTAAAATCCATCTTGGTCCCTCTCAACAAAATAGAAGCCTTTTAAAAATATGTATGTATGTACTTAAAACTTGTATTTTCAGTCTCTCAGATGCATATTCTCATGGCCATTCGTTACTTTGAGCCACACTTTTACACATGCTTTATATATAATGTGCAGTTACAACACTTGTTACCCTTTGCTCCTCCTCAGATGTAAATTTCTACCATTCTTTTCATTTCTGTGTAGTGTTTATCCTTTTGGCTTTTCTCTGGAGAATTATGCCACATCTGAAGTTGTATAAGATGCACTATAGTATAGTATATATCCTGGCTACAGCTGGGCAAATTCACAACTAAACTCATGACCAGGTAAAATTCATCAGCTTCCATACCTCTTTACACACTTGAAACTCATACAAGGCTCATCAAAAGATTTGCTAAAGTTCACTACCTTTTGCGTGGTCTAGAGTTGATGGCTTTACATCAAAGTCATGGCAAATTCACAGTGTTACCCCTGAATTTGGGTGAAAACTGGTGGTTTTGACTGGTTTTTTTTTATTTGTTTGTTTTTAAGATGTGAAATCAAGAAGTTCCAACTGAAGCTTTGGAGCAACGATTCAGATTGAAACCACTTAAAATGGCAGCATTAACTGCTGTGTTTTATACAGAACAAGATCTGACATTTTGTGTCACCTTGCCAGTTATTGTCTTCACCTGGGGAGCCAATTTAGCCACTGTCTAAGCAGATGCATCTCCCATTGACTTCAGAAAGAGTTTTACCAAATAGAACCAGAGCTGAATTTGGTTTGTGGATGGAAGTTTCAGTTTCCTTATCATGGGACATAACATGGGCAGTTGTACCTTTGTGATTGCTGTGATGTCAGCAGGAATTGATACAACTATTCTTTTGTGGTTAGGGGGGTAAACAATTAACGCTGTAACTAAATGCCATAGTTTTAGAACACTAAATGGATATAGATTATACCCGCTCTCTGTATCCCTATACCATGTGTCTGTATTCTCGGTGTCTGAATTCCACTACATTAAATGGATGTGGTGTGAAAGAGAGTGAGAGAGAGAAAAATTAATATAAAATGAAGTTATATGCATGTTCATTATGCTTACCCTATGAATCAAGTGAGATTTATGGACCAGCATGTTTAACTTAGAAAATTGATGGACACATCCTTAAGGACAGGATGTTTAAGAAACTAAAGAATTTGATGGCAATTTTGTGCCTGGGATTTTAAAATAATGTAGTTTCAAATTGCTCTACAAGTTTGATGCTGACTGCAAGGTGTTTTCCTTTTTAATGAGTGAAAAATGCTGCCCTCTTAGAAACTAGTTTCTCAACAAAACCTAATTTCACTCGTAACACACTGGATTTCTACAGCTTTCACGGTCACTGGAAAATAGCAAGTTGTGCTTGCATTGCTAAACATATTAGATCAAGGAGTAATATGTTAGACTTTCAGGACATTAATTTGCTAGGCTGCCACTAGAAATTAATGTTGAATGTTCTCAAGAAAGAATCAAATAAATTAAATGCAAAGCTCATATATTGTAGTAGAAAAAATTGATTTCTAATAACATATTAAGACATTTAAACTGAAAACCAAGAATAAAAAATACTGCATATGTGTGCAACAGGGCTAAGTTAAAGATACTTAATTTTTGCATTTTTGACTTTTGAGTATTTTAATTGTTCAGACTTTCACTAAACAAATTTGAGTGATATCCTTTAAAAATAAAATATCAATGCTTAGTAAAATTAGAATTTAAAGTGTCCTAATTAGTATTCAGAAGTCGCACCTCATTAAGGAGAATGGGGTAGAAGGAAGGGTGAATTTTGTATTTTGCTGCTATGATTAGGTTGGATTGTCCCCCTAGATTCATGCATCCATCCATGAAGAGATGTTCTCCTCTTCGTGCAGAAGGAAGGCTAAGCTGCTGCTCTATTCTGGAGAGCGTTGGAGAGAAACTGGTCATATCAGGACAGTGTTTATCAACTGAGGGTTACAACTTCCCCACCCCTTTCAGGAGTCATGAAATACTATAATGGGGGTTGTGAGGCACTGGCAATTTTATTACAATTCTAAAACAACAAATATAAAATGTCCACCATTACTTTCCGGAGGCCAAAACATTCATTGTTTGTGAGGTTAAATATAGTAGTTGTAGCATACATTTCTACTATTACTTGTATAATGACTGTAAAGAGATCACAACAGTTTACTTTGAATAAGCAGTTAAGCAGAAAAGATTGAGGAAACACTGGCCTAGTTCATACCTCTCATGGAGCTATTATTTCAGATTGTCTGCAGTCTCAGGAATATATCCTGCATTGGGTCACATTCAGGTTATAGCCACACTATATATTTAAAGGAATTTGTAACCAGTTACTAGCATGGTTGTCTCTAAACATGGCTGTGTCCAACATTCAGTTATGTTATTAATTGTTTCATCCTTGCCAATGGTCTAGGCTGGCATAATGTAACCATAGCACATTATTTTTATTGCAATGAGGACTGGATATTTTTCCTACAACTGTGCCTGTATAATCAATTTGACAAGTCCTCCTTCCTCTGAGCATTCTGCAGTCGGACATCCCAGAGTGCATTGCAAAACAAGCTGCTGCTCTCTGTATGTCCTCTAGTCGTTCATTCCCCAGCACTATGGGATTGTTCTTCAGGTTTTCCCAGAAGCCATATGTACAACTATGCTTCTGCAGCAGAGTAGGAGCTGTGCTGTGGCTATGCAAACAATGGTTATAATGGCAGAGGGCCTGACTAGTAAGTGATTAAGGTGTCTGGGTCTCTACATTGTTACAAAATCACAGATGCAGCATAGTGTGAGGGGGGCTTCAGAAGGTTTTCTTCACAAACAAGAAGCATTGGAAATTTTTCTGCTTTAATGAAAGGTTATACTCTGCAGGAAATGAGATTGCCAGAGGCTGTAGGAGGGTTGCATCAATTAATGGCACAATGTAGCTGCTGCTGCTTTTGTTTTTTTTATATGAAAAGACATACTCTGCAGCCAAAATTGCAGGGATCCTGAAATCAGAAAATCCATTTCCCCCAAGACACACATACACACACACACACATTTTTTCCCCCTGTCTCCCAGTTAAGAGAGTTTTTTTTTTTAATTAGTTAATTTGTTTTTGGGGGGAGGATTCTGCTCTGCATATTGCAATGAAATATTAGTCTCAGCAGTAGCATTAGAACAGCAAGTGCTGTTTCTCTCAACTCAGCTGCTGGGCCTGTCAGAGAAGAACAGATATATTGTGCAGTTCTCCCAATCTGCACATGACATCACAAAAGGCAGTAAGGACTGATTCTGTAACTTTTACTCATGCTGAGCATGTACTCATATGAGTAATTTTAATAAGCGTTATGTATCATGAGTAAGAGTTGCAGAATCTGACCCTTAGCAGATGCCCACTGAATATAATTAAGCCAGAATTTGTTTACAGGGAGAAGATTGCATTTTTTGTCATTGGCCCATAACTCATAAATAGGATTTTGCTCAAACATGCCACAAAATTCAGCTTTGGACAGTAACCAAACATGGAAAATTTCAGCCCAGCAAGCGAATGTTTTAGAAAGTTATGAGTGAGCATGTACTGGGTGTTATAAGGGAGACTGTTTTGCAACTTTATTTAGAGTGCATATCCCTATATCATTTCTCTTGGATAGATTAAATTAAAAAGCACACACACACATATTAAATTTTAGAGGTTGAACTAAAGCTAGGGAGAGCAAAGTAATTTTTACAGACAAAAATTAGTGCAATTAGTAACTTTGTATTCTGGTGCTGAGAAACCGGTGGTAAAGGGCATGTTAGAAATAGTTAGAAAAAAAGAGACATTATGGTGGTTGCTGCATTCAGAAATCGTGTTGGTTACAGAGAAGGCACAGTAGTTTTATTAACCACATAAGCATACAATTTGGACTGAAGTCATCTCAGGATTCTGGGAACACTGATTTTTCTCTGTAGGCTCATTCAGAGGCTTAACATAGGCACTGGCCTAATCATTCCCACTCTAGTCTTTGTACAGGGGGATTAGAATTCCACACATAGGCAGCAAAATGATAACTTTTTGTGCACAAATAATTAGTTATCAATCCTGGTCCTTTTTCACACATCCTTTTCATACAAATGTGTGGAATGTATGTGGTTAAAGTAGCATATAATATTTTTAACTTCTGAAAAGAAGCAATAATACCTTGCCCTGGGTGTATAAGAAAAAAAAATCAAACTGTTTCATAGCATTTAAACTTGCTTAACTGACTAATATAGGTAACTAATGGACAGAAACAAGCACAACAGTGATAAAATCTTAATTGAATCAAGTGAAATTGGCTCACAGAAATTCACACACAAAAGAGCAGATCTACTGCCCCTGATATCTGCTGTAATTCATTAGTTATTTACTGCATTACACTACTATACCTGCTGGATGCTATTTAGAATAGGAAGCTACAGGAACATTCCACTAGTGGAAATTATCTTCTGTGTCCAGCAAATTGGATTGCAATATTTGGAAGAGTGCTATGTTAAAATATACCAATATTATTATTCATGTCGATCATTACATTGAAGAGCTGTTGAATTTGAAATACAAAGGAAAGTATTTTCTGGACACTGGTCTCTGTAGACTGTATTGCATTTCACTGACTTTTGTATCAGTTTGTTTTTTCTCCCATGTGTTCTTGGAAGTAAAGTGGGCAAAGAGAATTAATACATTATTTCACTGTCTCCAATTCAGGTAAGAGTTCATCTGCAGTATTCCAGGAATATAAAATATTGTTATTTTCATATTGCATACAAGGATTTACTTTGTGTCTCTCAATTAATTGTCAAGAGTAACTTATACTTTTCTGTTGGGTTTAGTCAAAGCAAAAAGTGAAGCTTTTTGAAACTGCCACATTAGAAACATCCTTATGTAAGCACATGACCTTCCTTTTCATTACTGTTACAATTACAGTGTATTCCTACCTGTTTTTTAGTTGCTATTGTGACTTGTGACTAACATGAAAGTAGATGTTTTGTTTTTTTTCCCCTTCCCCCCTTCTATACTGTTTACAATGCTCTTCAAGAACATTTATGGCAAAATGTTGCTTTCAAACAGCATGTACTGTTTGTACATTGTTTTTGCATCTGGGCAGTAATATCTTGCAGACTCACCAAGTGAACCATTATGCAAAGTCAAACTACAGGCTAGAAAATATGTACACATATATTACCTGTTTGATCTGGCAGCCTTTTCACAAACAGAACTTCCATTTACCTCCGTGGCAGTAACATACAACTAAGGACATATGTGAATATCCTATGGTGTAAATTTGTGTGTGTAGCTCCCATTATTGTTAATAATGTAAAGAGTGTAAACCCTAGGGCAGTCAGATAATAAGATAAACAGTGGGCATTTAACCGATCATTCTAACCCATTTATCTTGGGTGTTTCAGAACAGGGGTGGGACACAATGTGTACAGTCCTGGGTTTACAATGGCTCCAGTGGCTCCATGGAGCCAGGCCCATGCTCAGAAGGGGCCCCAGCCTGCTCCGCTTGCACTGAGCCCCGAGACCCCGCTGGCTCCCCCCACCCACCACTTGCTCCTATTGGCCTGCCCACCTGCTGCCTCCTCGTCCCCACCCCCCTGCTCCTCTCTGCCCCCTGGCCAGACCCCAGTGCACCTCCGGCTCCGGGCAGTCTCTGCTTCCCACCACCTGTGGGACCCCACCTGTCTCTCCGGAGCTGAGCCGCCTGGGACTGGTGCAGAAGCCTGGCCAGTCTCAGCCAGGGTCGGGGGGGAATAGGGTGGGGGAAGGGGACAGTGCGGGGAGCTTGGCTGGGCCCCTCCAGGGGAAGCGCGTTTTGAGGGAGCCGGCCCTGGCCTGGCTGATCACACCACTCCCGAGGGACCGGAGTGATTCCCCGCTCCAGGACTAGCTCTGGCTGCGCTGCCAGCTCAGCCTGGCAGACTCAGTTGCCTCCCAGCAGGGCCAGTGAGTGCAATTGGGAGGCAGGGCATAGGGGAGTGGGTTTCTTGCGCGGGGGGTAGGGGGGTGCTGGGCTGTGAGGGGGCAGGGAAGATGTGTATGTTGGGGCACTAGGGAGTGGGGGTTCTGTGGGGGGTGCTGGGCAGTTGTGGTGGGGCTGTGGGCAGGGGGGTGCTGGGCAGGGATGGTGTTGTGCAGGGCGCTATGCATTTGTGTGGAGGAGGTTCGGGGGGTGCTGGGCATAGGGAGTCAGGAAAATGTTGGGTGGGGGGGCTGTGTGGCACAACATGGGCCCACCCCCCGAGGGGAAGGGGCATGTTGGCAGCACAGGGCTGGGCGGGCTACTGTGTGTCTGGCAACTGCCGGTTTGTAAATAGTGCCCTTCCACTGGGCTGCCCCTGCCTTGCCTCATTGCCCCTGCCTGGCCCCTCACTCTGGGGACTGACCTCCACACACCATGCTCCATTGCCTCCATGGGAGCCCACAAATAAGATTGGTGCCAGGCCCACAAAAGGTTAATCTGGCCCTGAATGTGTACTTTGAACGCTGGTCCTTGTGAGTAGGTCTCCAGTAACTGTCTGGTACCTTTCACTAGCACTATCCATAGGGAAGAAAACTAAAAAATGAGAACGAAAAGACTCTTGGGGGTCCTGCAGTCGCTTCAGCGGCTGATGACCTGCCCCCTCCCGCCCCCACTATTCTGCTGGCTAGAATGGAGGAGGCGATGCTGTGAGTCCCAAGGCAGTGTCTGTCATGTCCCTAATTAGTCCCTCCAAGCACGAGACCAGATGCGAGGGACAATGTTTCCTGGGTGCCACATTCTCGTTTCAACACTCAGGAGCCCCCCCAAATCGTAAGGAGCATGTGCTGAGGCTGGGCTGATGCAGCCAGCAACAAGCGGAGGGCATCAGGCCGGGGGGGGAAGGGCGTTGTAAGGCTCTGGGGCAGCTTTACACCATGTGTGGGGACGGAGCTCACACACCGCGCAGGGAGCCCCTGTGCATGAGGCAGAGACACCCCATGCCTGCCTGCTGCAGTACCGCCCTCCGCCAGCCTGCGGAGGGAGGGTGCAGCCAGCCAGCTCCCGCGGGGACTGGGAAGGAGAGCGAGAGAGGCTGATTCCGAGACCAGACGCGAGCTGTCCGCGTGCGCTCCCCGGGGAAGGAGCTGGCGCGTGACCCTCGGAGGGAAGTGCTCGTCGGGGTTTGTGTGCAGCTGCAGCGGGGAGAAGAGCCTTGCTTCCTTGCCTGCTGCTCCGGGAGCCGTGTGTGTCTGCACAAGGTAGGCCAGGCATTGCACCGTGTGTCTGTCTGCACAAGGTACGCCAGGCTCTGCCATGGAGCCTGCTTCTCCACCTTGGTTTTGCCGGGCTCCCCGGTTAGCAGCATATCTTCTCCGGGCATGGTGGGAGGGGGTCAGGAGGCTGCTTCGCTGGGGAGGGCTGGCAAACGGCTCGGCCTGCAAACCCTGCTCAGTCGGTGTGCCCGCTCTAGCGCTCAGTATGGCACATTACACATGGACACGTTTGTATTTTAACACGCATTTTTAGTAATAATTGATTCCCCTTATTTAGCATACTAGCGTATTCACACAGTGGTATCCAGAATATTACAATTTACCACAGTATTACTACCTGATTGGGGACTATTTATGTACCATAGTTGCAGTATTTTTAAGGAAGAGCTATTCTTGTCCTGTTGCATACATGCCAGTTATCCCTGTTTTATTGTACTTTTTCACAGAGCTGTTTATTTTTTTTCTGACTTGATCCTTGCAAAAATTTCCCATTGTAGCACTAAAAGGTCTTTCCCTGTTTTTCTCTGTAAATGCCCCCAACTGACAGTTTTTGAATGTTGGCAAATATGTTGTATTTAGACCAGGGCCATTACTGTAGAATAGTATAACCTTCCTTTTTACAGAGGCCATTACTATATACAGTAGTGTTTTTACAAGGGCTGCCTGTTACTGTAGAAGGCGGTGTGGGTGTTAGTTATATACGGATGTAAAGTTCATAAACGTCCAATGGCTAATGAAATTAAAGGCCTGTTGTGGGTTGGGGTGGGGTTGAATTTGTCAGTGATCAGGGAGTGGTAATTTGCTCTTTGTAAAACCATATTTCTGATGACAGTTTCCTCACAAGGGGCTTTTTGCCTGTTTCTAAGCGGAGGATGAGATGTTACCAGACTGTTTTGACTGCAGATTGTTGATGTAATGACCCTAAAATGTACTAGTCAGCAGATTTTCTTCTCAACAGCCTACATGCTGCTTTGTCCAAATAGCCAAAGGAATACAGTATGTGAGAATCAAACAGATGGAGGGGGGAAAATTCCCATTGACACATTGGTTTATTGCCAAGGTTGAGCTGTGACACGTTGCCTTGCACAAGGGGGAAGAGCATTATATGCACAGTGAAATGATTAAACTCATGCTGTGTTAATGTACCAAACTCTCACAAAAAGAAAATGTTACTAAACAGTTCAGATTTTGATGTACACAAAATAAGAAGATTTTTTTAAATGAAAAAGGATGGATAGAATTACAGACAATAATGAGCAGATATAATTCAGTTTAATCCAAGCAATGCAATATCTGGAATCAAATTGAAAAGCACACTTAAAAGTTGTGATCTACTTTTTAGAAGGAAACATAACAATGCAGAGAGGGGGTAGTTCTGGGTGCAGGGAGAGAGGTAGTTAGGGGCTGTGTGTGGGCAGGGGGGGTAGCTCAGGGTGCAGGGAGAGGGGTAGCTAGGGGCTGTGTGTGGCCCAGGAGTAGCTCAGGGTGCAGGGAGAGGTATCTAGGGGCTGTGTGCAGGCAGAGGGGTAGCTCAGGGTGCAGGGAGAGGGGTAGATAGGGACGGTGTGTGGGCAGGGGGGTAGCTCAGGCCTGTGTGCCAGGAGGGCTCCCCTGCGGTCCCTGTTTCTTGAGGGCTGTGCCAGCCATGGAGCCGGGTCCCACACCCTTGCGGCTCTTACCGGCTGCGTGAGCAAAGGGGGCTCGGAGCTGAGGAACAGCCTCAACCCCGAATCAGTGTCAGGTTTTGAAAATGTTGGCTGTAACTTCCCTAGGAGAGTTTTCAAAGCTGCCTAAAGGATTTGGACTCGCAGTTCCCATGAGAATAAATGGGAAATAGGCATCTAAATCCCTCAGGTGTCTGATAATCTCCATCCCCTGTGTCTTGCTTTCCAGGTCTATAAAATGGAATACGTAACTCAGAGGTGTTTTAAGGATTTTTTACCTAACGTTTATGAAGCATTTTGAATGAATAAAGAACCACATGGTGTAAGTGCAAACCATTGTCACTTTCATTACTCTAGTACCAGAGGGGACTTCCAGCTATGGAAGAAGATGAGGGAAGTTACTCTGTGTATTTCACCTCTGCCTTCTAAATGTGCACAGAACAAGCTGATCATCTGCCTGCCCAGTGTCCTTTCAGCCTGTGCTGGAAGAACCTGCCAAAATTCACATTAAACGAATATTTGTCAGTAAATTTGTCAAACTCAGCTAACCCCCTTGTGAACATTTGGAAGCTTGTTTTGCGCTGTTCCAAATCTGTGCATCTTGGGTATCAGCTTTGTCAGTTTCGCTTGGGAGGACAGTTTGAGACTGGATGAGAGCTAGGGTAGAGCAGGAACTAGGGGTGAAATCCTGGCCCCATTAAAGTCAATGAAAAAACTCCTGTTAATTTCACTGGGGCCAGGAAGTAGCTTAGCTCATGGGCAGGGGGAATCTGTTTTAAGTTTAGAAGCAGTATGAAAAAAAGGCAGGAAGTTGAGAGGGGGAGACAAACTCGCATATCAGGAGGAAATCTGATCGTGTATAATGAGGCGCATGTTCCTAATCTGGGGTTGCTGGGCAACAAATATAGCTGATGGGCCAAATTCAGCCCTAGCAGAAACAGGTGCAATTCCACTACTTCAGTGGAGCTGCCCCTGATACCAGGCCTGAAATGTCACTTTCTCTGTTTTAGAAGCTATATTTGTGTGGCCCTTATACACTCTTGGAACTGGCAGCTACTGCAACTAGTGAGTAGGCACAATACCACCCTGAGAGGTGTCCCTGCACTCCCATGAGGGATCCCAGGTCTCACTCTGTCATTCTAGAGCAGGGGTGGGCAAACTTTTTGGCCTAAGGGCCACATCTGGGTATGGAAATTGTATGGCGGGCCATGAATGCTTATGAAATTGGGGGTGGGGTGCGGGGGTGTGTGAGGGCTCTGGCTTGGGGTGCAGGCTCTGGGGTGGGGCCAGAAATGGGGAGTTCAGGGTGTGGGAGGGAGCTCCAGGCTGAGGCAGAGGGTTGGGGTATGAGGGGGGAGGGCTCAGGCTGGGGGTGCGAGGTCTGGGGTGGGGCTGGGGATAATGGGTTGGGAGTGCAGGGGGTGTTCCAGGCTGGGACAGAGGGGTTCAGAAGGTGGGAGGGGGATGAGAGCTGGGGTTGGGGCGTGGGAGGGTATCGGAGGTGCAGGCTCCTGGTGGCGCTTACCTCAAGCAGCTCCCAGAAGTAGCGACATGTCCCCCCTCTGGCTCCTATGTGGAGGCGTGGCCAGGTGCCTCTGTGTGCTGTCTGCTCCGCAAGCACCGCCCCTGCAGCTCCTATTGGCTGCAGTTCCTGGCCAATGGGAGCTGCAGGGGCGGTGCTTGGGACGGGGGCAGCGCACAGGACCCCGTGGCTCTCCCTACGCGTATGAGACAGAGGAGGGATATGCCACTGCTTCTGGAGCCGTGCAGAGCCATGGCATGCATGGAGAGGGGCAAGCCCCCGATCCCGCTCCCCGGCGGGAGCTCGAGGGCTGGATTAAAACATCTGAAGGGCTGGATGCGGCCCCCGGGCCGTAGTTTGCCCACTCCTGTTCTAGAGACGCAAGCAGGGGCTGAGCACCTCACGTTGCTCAGAAGTGTGACTGACTTATTGAGGACTGGAGTCAGTGGGCTTTGAAAAGAGTCTTCTGATATGGGACTTTAAGAGTGTGTATGGGGAGTGAGGGGCGTAAAACCAGGAAAACATGAAAGATCATCAGGGAATCATCAAGGGTATGAAAACCTGCCTGGTGCATTGCTTCTGCACCTAAGAGTGAAATCCACAGCTATCCCAACATGGAGCTGAATTAATAATAACAATGTATCTGTTTGAGTTCTGCTGAATCATCATTAATAGTCTCTCGAGGAAGTTCTGCATGGAAATCTCCACCCGTCCCTGTGGGTGGCACCTGAGCCTCTGTAAACATGCTTCCTGTGTTCCACTATTTTATTTCTTAATAGGTTGCTCTGGTGGGTAACACAGCTGTGAGTGATTCAGTGCTCAGCCGTCCACAATTTCTCTAGAATTGATGTAATTAGATATGTGAAGTTAGTAAGAAAAGAGCCCACATGTAGCTTCTCTTTTTGATGTGCACATGACTTCCATTATTATTTGCTTTAGTAGCAGTTATATGTATAGAAAGCCTCTGTGAAACACTTGTTCGTACTGTCACTCAGGAATTCTAGGAAAAGGATTAACTAATTTTAATATAAACGTGATATTATTGCATCATGTTGCTGAATTTTTGCTTTCTGCATTGCTCTGTTAGTAGTGGGTACAGAAAGATCCAATTCCTACTTGTTACCTTTAAAATGTTAACAATCATTTACCAAAGTTTTAAAAACTGATGAAGTGTCATCTTTTTATTTCATTTTACTAGTCCCATTAAATGAGCTGTAATAAACTAGTTGTGGAATATTTTGAACTGAGATACATACAGTATAGCTTGCAATCTAAGTAGACCAATTGTAATTTTAGCCAGTGACTGACCTATGTAAAAGCAGATGGTGAAATGCTTTAGTGTATCAGATCAGGAAGATTTGTAGCAGGTTGATTCCTAGTCCCAAGAGTGATGGATCATATTGCATCTGCTTTTGTATAACTTTGGAACCAAGTACCTACCACCTTGTGTCCTTTTCTAGCCCCACTGTTTGCAAGGGCCTGGATTGCTTTGAATTAATGCAGTTAATAACAGAGAGAATGATTCAGCGTTGACAATGGCCAGTTGTTCAGGAAGTGTCCCCACGTTGTGGCAGGGAATTGTAAGGAAGTCGAGAGCATAGGAGTTAAATGGGGAGAGTGACCATGTCATAGTGATGAATTAAATTAACAACAGATACTTTGTTAAAGAGTGCTCTGATTTTTGACCTATTCCAATTGCTGATGACTAAATTATTGTCTACATTTGTCTGCACTTTTAAAATGAATGAAAATATAGCAGGATTCTCTGTACTTTCCAAAAATCAGTCTCTCTCGCTCTTCTATTTTCATTTGGAAAGAGACTTCTTCATTTCAGGCTGGATTGTGACATGCCTAATACATTCTAGATAAAATGTTGTCTATTCAGGACAGTTATACCAGTGTAAGCTAATGGGTGAATGTAAACAACTATAGTTATTGGTATCACTCCTTGTTTGGGCACTCTTATTGCAGTAGGAGATGATCTTTTTTGGGTTTAGCATATGCCACTTTGGAAGGAGTCTGCACTAACTGAAAAATGCCATCAGAGTATCCACACAGGGAGTAATACTAAGTTATATTGGTATATCAATTTAACTATATCCGTGTAATTATACTGGTATAACTGGTAACTGGTAAAACTTTCCCATGTAGACAAGCCCTAAAGGATGGTGCATCAGGAGCAATTGTCACAGGCCCAAGGACTCCCTCAGGCAGATTGGTAATAGAAATCTGTCCCACAATTGTGCCTGGCTGAGCTTCCCAAGGGTAGTGTGGCTTCACACTGCTCCTTACACAGGTCAATTGCTATGTGCCACACTTTGGACCTTTATATTAATTTTAAGGGTGTTTTAAATCTTTCCTTCTGAAGGTTATGCTGTGTGTATCAGTGAGAGAGTTACAATTTCAAACTTTTGCAGCCTGAGAGCTGATGTGGAAAGTATTATGGGACTGACAGTTATTTTCCTCTAGAATAATTACCTTCTGTGAAATTTCTGATGGACATAATTGAAGAGCCCTACTGTTGTTTCAGAATATCAACAATTTGTGTAAGAAGCGACAGAGTCCTGTGGCACCTTATAGACTAACAGACGTATTGGAGCATAAGCTTTCGTGGGTGAATACCCACTTCGTCAGACGCTTATTTGTGTAAGCTTATTATGAAGAGGAGCAGGCACTGCGATGATGGGTAGTGTTCTTAAAAAATGCAGCAAAGTTTAAAAAAGGGGGAGGAGGGCTTGAAATAAGTTTGTTCTTCATGAAAAACACCCCTGGTTGTACAGAAAGCAGGCTAAATTAAGAGCAATGAAGGGAGATGATCTGCCCTTACCCCAAATCCATTGTCAGACTGTGGACAGAAGTAGATCACTGTGTATTCCAGCTCTGCATGTGCTGTTGTGATGTCAGTTCCTGTATTACACAGTTCTGCAGAAGTAATGAAACTTTGAAACACCAGAGTTTTCCTACTTAGAAGGTAATAAAAATTAACACTAGATTAGATTCATGTTGTATTCCTCACCTTAGAAAAGACATAGTTCCTGTTATGGAGGGAAGGCAGAGGAAATTAAATAACTGGAATATTAAAAAATGTTAGACAGGTGTGGCCAAAATGCATCTCACAGGCCCAGTGTGACACACAGAGTTCTATGATCTATCCTGCCGTCATCCTGTCTTTCACATGGGAGTGGAGTCCATGCCAATATGTGACGCTCCATCTTAATCAGAGTGGAGGCTGGTCAGATAAAGATGGCCTATTACATGCTGACACCTGTAGTGGGGTTACACCTGCTCCCAGGAGACCAAGGGTGGTCTGCAGACTATGCCATTTTATGTAAGCTAGCTATACCCCTTGGGATCCTGATAAGTATTCAGGAAGGTTCCTTGGTTTTGCAAAGTTTTTGGACCATTGAGTTTAGTTATGAGGAAAGATCATGGAACTACTAGGGAGAGAAGAAAAATGACTTCATAGTGATCTTCCAGCAGGGTGTCATTTTGTTTTGTTTTTTTCTTTAGCTATGAAAGGGCTTGATAATTGTCTCCCAGGCCTATTTATTACAAAAGAATACAAATACAAATTCCCAGGGGCAGGAATTAGGGAATATGAGCTAGATGCTCATGGTTTTGTCACATAATGAACAAATGGAGTAGGTTGCTGAAGCAGGGAGCACCAGGGAGTTGATAGAACTAGCTCAATTTATTATTTATGGTTGAAGTGCCTATTGATGTATAGTGTCTAAACTGTAGATAGATAGATAGGTCTGGAGCCTCTGGAACAGCCATCCAATAGGAGTGGGGTGGGGGGCAAGAGATTTACTTAATTTTAATCTGGATCTTGATACATTTATGAAGGTGATTATGTGACAGGGTTGCCTGCAATAGCAAGGGCCTGGACTCAGTGACGCAGGAAGTCCCTTCCCATCCTCTGTCTCTGTGATAAAATGCACAAACTACCTACAGTGGCTAACAAAGAGAGATAGATAAAATGGTATATTTTAGCAACAAACCTCTGAGCTCTGGGGAGAAAATAGAGATTGGCCTTTAAAAACCATTGGATTAGGAAAGCTTTTTGGGTGGATAGAGTGGAAAAAGTTTGACTGTTTTGATTCAACACAGGGCCTGTCTTTGCCAGATAGAGACATTTAGTATGTGTGAACTAATGTCATCCCAGACCCTGGGCCTGTTCCATAGACCACTGAAATCTGCAGGAACCTTTCTGTTGCCTTCAATGAGTTTTGGATAAGGCTCTTTGTCACCAGATGGGAATGAACAAAATCAAGAGTGGAAAGAAAAAATAATGTAAATAAATGTTCTTCCCTAAAGGCTGCCAATTCCAGGCTCTGGTGGATCATCCAGAGAGAAGGGCCTAGCACTGGGCAAGCCAGCCAGTGCTCCTGGAGAGTTCAGTTACCGGCACTGACAGCAAGAGCATCCCTGTTGGGAAGGGGATCAGTGTGAGATTTCAGAGTAGCAGCCGTGTTAGTCTGTATCCGCAAAAAGAACAGGAGTACTTGTGGCACCTTAGAGACTAACAAATTTATTAGAGCATAAGCAGAAGTGGATTGTAGCCCACGAAAGCTTATGCTCTAATAAATTTGTTAGTCTCTAAGGTGCCACAAGTACTCCTGTTCTTTTTAGTGTGAGATTTGAAGCCAGAGAAGAGCACTGAAGTGTGTCTTTCCTGTGCATTCCCTCCTCCCCCCCCACCTGGACTCCTTTAATTCACTTTAATGGCTAGAGCAGCAGCAACTGTCTGACAGCCTCATTTGTCCTCACTTCAGAGGACACATGTGGCACCCTGGGTGCACACACACAGTGATTTACTTTGGACTGACTAGCCCGTGTGAGCTGGGGGCCAAGTAATATAAAACCTTCCTGGCACAGAAAATGTTTTCTGGTTTCACCTTTCCCATCCACTCCCAGTAATATTTCGTAGCCCCTTTCCCTGGAGTCTGTTAATCCTATTCTTTGTTTTCATTTGTAAGTGATCCCCTGATGGAAAAGCTGCTTTTGGAAAACAGAGGGCCTGATCCTGCAGTCCTTGGATTGGGCAAAATACACAGAGTTATGGGGAAGTCAATGTGAGTTTTGCCTGAGTAAAAACTGTAGTATCGGGCCCAAAGTTTTTAAACAAGTAAGAGTAGATATGTTCAAAGAGGGAAGTTGATAAATGGAGCCTGGAATGCTACTAAAGGTAAACTAGAGTAATCCAATGTTGCAGTCCCTAAGATTTTATATTAAATTTCCTATTCTATTCTGAGCCAATTTTTCTCTATCCTGTGACAATTTTAAACTTGTGTATCTAAATTGGGAGCCCAAATCCTGCATTTGGGTGTTGAGAGGCATACTTAGGTGCCCAGATACCCGTTTTACACACCCATGTACAGATTATTGACTAATTTTTGCTAATGCTGGCCAGTATAAATTTTGGCTTCATGCCTTTTTTTTTTTTTTTTTTTTTTTTAAGAACAGGACCTTTGATTTTCTTTAATTTCATTCTTTTTCTCTCCCAGGTTCTTCCCTCATTTCAAATGTGTATTGTAATACTGGCTGCTTTAATCATTGCACGAATTAAACCAACCTCCCACAAACATGGCGGACGAGGACCTTATCTTTTGTATGGAAGGTATTGATAATGCCAGGTCAACTAAACCAGTCTCTGGAAATTATCCTGATGCTGATAGCGAGGATGAGGATAGTTATTACATCTGCCCGATAACAGATGACCCAGTATCTAACAAGGTTGCAAACAACAAAGTCGCCAATTATTACAGCAACTTAGCAAAAGATGAACATTACAGATCTAGCTCTTCTCCTAGAAACTCATTCAATTTTAAGGTAAGCATTGGGCTCAAGCCTAAATGGGCTTCTAATCTCATTTATCTCTCTAGCTGCTTCATTTCTTGTAAATTTCCATGAAAATTACAGCTTTTATTTTTCCAGACTTGTAGTTAAATCTATTAGGCCAATAACCTGATCCTGCCATTGATTCCCTTACACAACTCCACTTGAATTCAGTGGGAACTCCATACGTGGAACTCTAGCAGGCTCGAGTCTAAGACTGCACAGCTGTTGTAGTTCAGCTGCTTTAAAAAACCCAAATAAATGGATTTTCAGTTTTAAAAGATGATGATTGTTGTAACTCTAATGCAATATTATTAATGTCAAAATGTGGGCTATGAGACGTTCTTTCATGAATGATATCAAGCAAAGCAATGTGCCTGAATTGAGTATCTTTAATTGAACAAAACCAGTCATAATTTTTGAGACAACAAAAATGAACATCATTTACAGGTTGGGTTGAGATGTGTTTCTTGTGGAGAGCTCTTTACTTTTTGATAACAGAGCTCTGATGTTAAATTTCACAGTAAATTCTACCACCAGCCCCAGACAGTGTGCTCTAATGGTATCCAACCATTTCAGCCTGAGGGCCAAACATATTACATTGCCCCAAGGTCAAAGTCAGAGCATATTGTGGGGCAGATCCTCTGCCCCATTCTGCTCCCTTTGCACCAATCAGACAATGCAAAGGGAACAAAATCCACCTGTAAGTCTCCTACTGAAGACCTCTCTAATCTGGAGGATCCCTAGCACATGTAGAGTCTGCATAGCTGCCCTCCTGATTGCCCTTGGGATGTGGGGGGAAGTGTCACAGTTTAGAGCAGGGGTCGGCAACCTACGGCACGCGTGCCAAAGGTGGCACGTGAGCCGATTTTTTGAAGGCACGCGGGGCGGGCTGAGCCGCTCAGCCTGCCGCCACTCTGGGGTTCCCGCTGCTGGCCCCTTGCCAGCCAGAGTCCCGCCGCCGGTCCTTCTCAGCACCCGCTGCTGGCCTGGGGGAAGGAACCCCAGGCTGGCAGCGGGCTGAGACCCCAGCTGGCAGGAGCCGGCGGCCGAAACCCCAGAGCAGCAGCGGGCTGAGCTGCTCAGCCCACTGCCGCTCTGGGGTTCCCTGTGCTGGCCCCTTGCCAGCCAGGGTCCCATTCAGCACTTGCTGCTGGCCTGGGGGAAGGAACCCCAGGCTGGCAGCGGGCTGAGACCCCAGCTGGCAGGAGCCGGCGGCCGAAACCCCAGAGGGGCTGGTGGAGATGCTCAGCCCACCCCTGAAATCCCAGAGCTGGGCGGGCTGACCCGCTCAGCCCGCTGCCGCTCTGGGGTTCCGGCTGCTGGCCCCTTGCCAGCCGGGGTCCCCACTGCAGCCCCACTCACCTTGCTTTTGGTTGGAGTTCCAGCGCAGGCCCCCTGCCAGACAGGGTCCAGGCGTCCGGCCCTACCAGCCGCCAGCTCCACTCACCTTAGCTGCCGATCTGGGGTTCCAGCCACTGACCTCCTGCCAGCCGGTTATCAACTGATCACTCAGAAGCCTGTGTGCAGCTTAAAGTATCTAAATACGGGCCAGACATTGGAAAACTCAGAAAGGAAAAGCAAGGGCAAGGATCACACTAAACTAGTAAGATCAGCATTTTAATTTAATTTTAAATAAAGCTTCTGAAACATTTTGAAAACCTTGTTTACTTCACATATAACAGTAGTTTGGTTATATATTATAGACTTAGAGAGAGTCCTTCTAAAACAGTGCTACTCAAAGTGGTGGTCCGCGGACCGGTGCCGGGCCGTGAGCCATCGGCTGCCGGTCCGCGGTGAGTTTCCAGGAATGTAAGTTCCAGAAGGGTCATGCTTGGCAAAAAAAAAAAAAGAGAAAAATAACTTTTTAAATAGTGCGGGCTGGCCGCTGGTATCCCAGACGGTCTGGGGTTCCGTCCACCGGCTCCTGCCAGCCAGGGTCCCAGCCACCAGCTCCGCTCAGCCTCCTGCCGGCCTGGGTGATCAGAACCCCAGGCCGGCAGCAGGCTCAGCGGCAGCTGGGACCAGCAGCCTGCCATTAAAAAAAAATCGGCTCGCGTACCACCTTATGGTACCAGTCCCTGGCAAATATGATACTGGTCCCTGGCACATTGGGAAAAAAAGTGCCGGTCCGCCA
This sequence comes from Terrapene triunguis, assembly GCF_002925995.2. Taxonomy (NCBI): domain Eukaryota; kingdom Metazoa; phylum Chordata; order Testudines; family Emydidae; genus Terrapene; species Terrapene triunguis. The sequence goes on along the minus strand of NW_020664444.1, from coordinate 15,821,949 downwards.
CATCAGATAGTTTGAGAAGCACTGTTCTAAAAAACATTAAAATGTATTACCGGCACACGAAGCCTTAAATTAGAGTGTATACATGAAGACTCGGGACACCACTGCTGAAAGGTTGCCGACCCCTGGTTTAGAGCCTCGAGAACCACAACTGTCCTCAAGTTATAGACCCTCATAATATACTCGATTTAACTGAGGACTCTGCTAAATTGGGGCATTTTTTAGACTGTCTAGACCAGCATTTAAATGTGTATTGTTCAGAAGTGTTAGCGAACATCTTCTAAGACCTTGTATTCACTAGGAAAAAAGGGTATATTTTTAACACACAATAGCTAACAGGTGTGTAACAGGGTGGCTTGTCCCTAAGTGGTAGAGGCCTGGAGCCAGTCTACCCTAATTACCAAGGAGGCACACCTGAGCTGGGATTAGCTGATTCCCCTATAAAGAGCAGCAGGAAGCTGGGAGGAGGGAAAAATGTTCAGGGAGACCACACTGGAATACAGAGGCTACTGGGAGCAAGTATGCTAAAAGAGCGGACCCTGGGACTGGAGAATGAGACTACAGACAAGTGAGATTACAGGCAGGAAAGGCCTGAGAGTGACCAATAAGAGGGTAGACAAATGGACTTGAGGAGACTTTTTATTTCGAACTGTTTTGTCAATAAAACCAGACCCCAAGGAGAGGCGGTACTGGACAGAAAGCCTGGATGTGGAGTCTATTCGAGAAACCCCTTGAAAGGGGAACAGAAGCAAGCTGCCTACAGATTGACCTTGGGCCATGAAAGGGTGCTTGAGAGGCGGGCACCCAATGACAACATGTTAAAATCCTAGTGTAGGTGTTTTTAACATGTTAGCTATTTGACATAATCCCTCAGCTCACCAACACGGTTAACCTCAACCAGCTACAACTGCCTTGTCTACACTAGTATTTTAACGTGTTAATGTTAAAAATATACTTTTTTTCTAGTGAAGACAAGACCTAAAAGTCTAGTGTGGACAATGCAACTTAGAATTTAAAGTGTGTTAAACTGGTTGAGTTGAAGCCTAGGAGGGAGCACAGGTTAAACACTGCCTTGTCTACGGCAGATTTTTAGAACATATAATCATAGAAATCTAGGGCTGAAAGGGATCTTGAGAGTCCATTACATCCAGCCCCCTTTGCTGAGACAGGACCAACTAAACCTAGACCATCCCTGACAGGTGGCCTGTTCTTAAAAACCTCCAATGATGGGGATTCCACAACCTCCTTTGGAAGCCTATTCCAGAGCTTAATTACACTTATAGTTAGAAAGTTTTTCCTATATCTAATCTAAATTTCCCTTGCTGCAGGTTAAGCCCACTACTTCTTTCCCTTCCTTCAGTGGACATGGAGAACAATTGAGAACTGTCCTCTGTATAACAGCCCTTAACATATTTAAAGATTTGTCAGATCTCCCCCTCAGTTTTCTTTTCTCAAGACTGAACTTGCCCAGTTTTTTTTTTAAACTTTCCTCCTAGTTCAGGTTTTCTAAACATTTTATCATTTTTGTTGCTCTCCTTTGGATTATCTCTAGTTTATCGACAACTTTCCTAAAGTGTGGTGCCTGGAATAGGAGAGAGTACTCCAGCTGAGGCCTCACAAGTGCCAAATAGAGAGGGACAATCACCTCTTATGTTTTGCATACAATACTCCTGTTAATAAACCCCAGAATGTTATTAGCCCTTTTTTGCAACGGCATCACATTAATTCCTGTTGAAATTTGTGATCCACCATGACCGTACAACCACCTAGCCAGTTATTCCCCATTTTGTAATTGTGCATTTCATTTTTCTTTCCTAGGGGTGGTACTTGTCTTTAATGATTTTCATCTTATCTTGTTGTTTTCAGACCATTTTTCCAATTTGTCAAGATCATTTTGAATTCTGATTCTGTCCTCCAAAGTGCTTGCAACCCCTCCCAGCTTAGTGTCATTCAGAAATTTTATAAGCATACTCTCCTCTACATTATCCAAAATCATTAATGAAAATATTGAATAGCACCTGACTCAGGACCTTATTAGACATGCCCTTCTAGTTTGACAGCAAACCATTGATAACTGCTCTTTGAATATGGTCTTTCAACCACTTGTGCGCTCACTTTATAGTAATTTAATCCAGACCACATTTCCCTCATTTTCTCATGTAAATGTCACGTGTAACTGTCAAACACCTTAATAAAATCAAGATAGATCACGTCTACTGCTTCCCCCCTTCCACTTGTTAGTTAGCACATGTCCGCTAACATATCCTAACCACACACCTTTAAATTGTAGTTTAGACAAAGCCTTCGGTACTCAGTTTAGCCCAATGGTAGCAAATTGCAATGACTAGTGCTTCAATGAGACAGAATTAGCATAAAATCCATGTAGTGAGGGACCCATTTGTTCAGTGCCAAGTGGTTAAGTGGTGTTTAACCAGGTATTTAGTAGGTGAGAGACTTTTAGTTCATGTCTGTCAATGAAGACGTTGCCAAGTGAAGATGAAATGAAATGAGTATAAACTTTATTCAGCACATTTTATAAGTCTCTTCACACTATTTTTAATGGCCTCTTCATCCGGATATTAGGCTGGTGTCCAGTTTAAAAGATTCTACTTGTATTACAGATGGGCTCAGGAATCAGTGTTCAGGTCCACATCCAGAGTAAAATTTGTATGGGATTAGGGCTTGGGTTTTAGATAATTTAGAAATTGACAGTGCTGAAATCTCGCAGTCTGTTTATGAAAGGTTTCAATCCAAAATGGCAGAAATCGTGCCAGATCAGCTGTTATTTTATGCTTCTCACCCCCTGAGGCTGAAATCTTGTGAAATGGCAATTCTTGTAAGGGTTTGGCCTCATCTGAAAAAGAAACTGGATCTGACCTGAAACTAAAACCAGAAGAACAGGTTCAGATTCAGATTGAATGCCCTGATCCCCAAAAATTGAAGGGGGTTGAATTTGAGTTTCTACTTTTACCCATCTTCACTGTATGTATTAAGCATTAAATACTGTATGCAGTAATACAAAATATTCTCTACAGGTAAGGAAGTCAGCTGAAGTTGCTATAGGAACCATAACTTTGAACTTCCTGATTTTTATGCGTTTAAAATGCTAGCTGTAATTTTGCATTAATATATTTTTTACATGTGATAAATCACTGGGTGGTGAAAACAGGACCGTTCAACAAAGCATGTTTTTTTTTTATTTTTTATTTTATTTTGCAATAATATTGTCCTTGGGATTTGAAGATAGTTTAATAAACTTGTGGTCAAATAGATATTTACTAAACTATAAGTGATCCTGAGCATGAAAATGTGAAATATATGGGTTAGCTAGTACAAAGAAAGGAAAAAACTGCTTCGTACATTTAGTTGATAGGCTAGCTAGGTATGCAGAGTTGTCCTTCCCAACCTGCTCTAAAACAAATTCCACACACTGTATGGAGTCAAAAACTGACCTGCTTTCTGGGTGCTTAGCTTTATTAGCAAAGTAATTAACAATAATGATGATAATATCAAATTCAGCTCCCCGGGCTTGGTTCCCCCTAGATTCCTACCCCAAAACTGCTCACCGTACACCCTCATGCTCTTTCAATTGAGCCACTCCCAAATCCTGTATAGTTACATGGGCTAACAAATCATCTGTCTCCAGGAATAAGCAGAAACCACTAGCAGATTCAACATCCCAGCAGATTCAAGATTTGCTAATAGTGCGAGGTGTTTCAGGCAAAAGATTATATGTAAAATTCCATTCTGAGGATTTAATCTTGCAAGGAGCTGAATGCCTCCATTGAAGTTCTTACAAGGTGAGGTCACTTAGCACCTCTCAAGAGTTACCTACCATCTTCCAGGATCAGGTTCTGAATCTTTAAATCTAGCCTATAATACAATTGGTTTAGTAACAGAAAATAGCAATATTAGTGGGCTGCATGGATCAAGTATTGAAAGTCAAACTGAGTAGGCATTGTAGAATTCTTGGTGCAAATTGTTTTTCAATGGACATTGTTTTGTGACTTTTTAAATTTGCAATCAGCAACGAACAAAAAAAGTATGCTCTGGCCTTGTGTAACTAGTAGAGCCCTGCAAATCTCTGGATATCGACAGATATCTGCAAACGATGTTTGTGGATCTGATCCAGATACAAATTTTGTATCTGTGCAGGGCTCTAATTAGCTAACAGGGTCTGTATGTACAAATATGCTATGCCTCTGAACGTGGTAGACAGGTTGACTTTCCCACCACAGTTGATTAACTGTAATGTATTTGACATTCTAATACTGTAGAAATTTTTGCAAGCTATTCTCTATTTTAATTCTAGATAGATATCAGTTACTACAAAAATGGCAATAGAATCATGTGCCATTTAGTGATTGAGGAGGGTGAGGGAATTTTAATGCAGCTGTTGTCTCCATGTATATACAATATATCGAGCCAAATTCTGTTATGATTTTGAGTTTGGTCCTGCAAAGCAACATCAACTCCCATTGTGCCTGAGTCTGTTCCCACCAAAGTCAATGGCAGATTCTCATTGACTTCAAATTAATGCAGTTCTTCTCAGGATCAGACCCCTCAATCTTTCTACCAAATAATGTCTCCAGTGCTTTAACCTGTACTTACATATGCAGTTCCATTGACTTGAACAGATTTGTGCACAGATACTCTAAGGCCTGGTCTACACTACTACTTTAATTCGGATTTAGCTGCGTTAATCCGAATTAACCCTTCACCCGTCCACACTACAGAGCCAGTTAATTCGAATTAAAGGGCACTTAAAATCGATTTCTGTACTCCACCTCGACGAGCGGAGTAGAGCCAAAATCGATTTTGTTAATTCGAATTAGGGTTAGTGTGGCCGCACACCACCGAATTAATGTGGTTAAATTAATGGGGTAGTGTGGCCGCACACCACCGAATTAATGTGGTTAAAAACCGAATTAATGTGCTTAGTGTGGCCGCGCACAATCGAATTTATAGAACCTGTTTCCCAAATTCGAATTATCTAAATTCGGATTAATCCCGTAGTGTAGACATACCCTAAGGTTTTATTTTACTCTGGAATGCACATTTTGAAAAACAGCTTATGGGTATGTCTACATTGCAGTTGAAAACCCGTGACTGGCTCATGCCAGCTGATTCGGACTCTGGAGCTTGGGCTAAGGAGCTGTTTAATTGTGGTGTAGACGTTTCAGCTCAGGTTGGAGCCTGGGCTCTAGGACCCTGCAAGGTGGGAGGGTCACAGAGATCAGGCTCCAGCCTGAGCCAGAATGTTTACATCACAATTAAACAGCCCATTAGCCTGAGCCCTGCGTCAGCTGGCACAAGCCAGCTGTGGGTGTCTAATTGCAGTGTAGATCTATCCTAAGTGGGAAAGGGACATTTTTCATTTAGCAGAAAAGGAAGCACTTACCTGATCATTTGTCTTATGTACATTTTCCTATTTTAATATTTCTCATGTATTCTTTAGAATGACACACAGCAACAATCTAAGCATGGCTCTGTGGATGACCATAGTCGAGTAGGTTAAAATGGAACCTTTCATAGTGGATGCTTTAAGACATTTTTTTAAAAATGGTATTTTGATTCATTATTTTATACTTTAGAAGAACTGATGCAGCTCCACCCATAGAAATCACTGAAGCAGAACATCACCTTGAAGAATTTTCTGTTATTTGTAATTTATCTTTTGTTCACCATCATAAATAGGCATTTACTTTTAAAAATGTGTACATAGTTGTTTTTTTCACATTATTTCCTATTGTTAACAAGAACAAAGGGGATGTTAGAGTATTTTTATTTCATTTATATTTTCTAACTTGTCACCCTTGTGTAATCTAAAACAGAAGAAATGTGATGCTTGCATAATTGGTGTTCTTAATGCTGATTCTCTGTTTTGAAAACCAGAATACAAGTGTAGGGCTCAAACCTATGAGGTGCTGAGCATCTTCAACTCCCATTAATTTCATTCAGTACCTTTCAGGGGCTCTCAGCACCTTCCAGGGTGAAATCCATAGACAAGAGTATAAAGCCACTCTCCAAACACCACAAAAAGGCCAGTTTCCTTCGTACACCCCATGACCACATGATTCCTTGGAAATTATCCGGTATATTTCAGTGGAGCATAAGGGTGTGTCCCTGTTTTTATTCAACTTGTTCCTATACATAGCTTACAAATGGAGCCTCCCATGTAGCTCATCAGATCATGTGACATCAAGCAGCCCATATTGTCATGTGACAAACAGGGACTATTTTCTAACTGATTTCATTTAATGTGTTTTATGTAGGGCTGGGTTTTATGGGTGGAGAAGGTGGGGCTTTTTATTTGCTTTTAGAATATGCTGCTTTGCCAATGGAATAGAATGGACCTGCTTGTTGAAAATGTAAATTATGTTATAAAGGTCCCTACTATTATACAATATAAAGGTTTGCAAAGGAATTTCAGTGCTGATAGATATTTGTATTGTAATTGTTTAGCTTTTGTTGATATTTAATTTCTTAAAAAAAATTAAAACTATTTTTAAATATTGCAAATTCAGTCACAGAAGTGATAAACAGTGCTCCAGAAATCAGTATTTTCTGCTACAGATTCAGATAGGAGCTGGCACAAAGTACCCAGGCTGTCAAGGGTGCTGAGTGACTCCGACAAGGTGCTGAGTACTCTCTACTCATTCACATGAGTAGTGATTGAAGGTACTTGGCATCTTGCAGAATGCATTTAACACTGTGGAGGATTGGACCTCCGGGGCTCTGGGCATAGTGTAATGTGAAAATAGGGGGACAGGATAAGTGTTAAGAGAAAAGCATTTAGAGTGGCTTGTGGAAACAGCTATTGAATTTTCAACATATGCATTTTCAGAGTTACTGTGACTTGATGGAGACTGAAATAGCTACTTGTCTGGAACTATAATAATCATCCATTTTCCTTACATAACTACTTTCTTCTGCTTTTGCATCTTGTGGTGAGCTCAGTTTTGAGGCCTTGGTTTTTGCAAAGCTTTTTTCCCCTTGATATTATTGTGCAAAGCAGGCTTGTTCTTTACTTGCACTGATAGGACATGTTACTTCCAATTAAAATGTAATTCTCTTTAAGTAAATGTCTCTAACATTAACATTGGTTACTAAATGTGATTGTAGATAGCTGTTCTAAACACTGAAAATTATAAAATTACTGCATTTTATGCAAGTTATGCTCAGTTCATACCTGTGTGTATTAGACCAAATTCTCACTTGGATTTACTGTGGTATAAATCAAATCAGAATCTGGTGCTTTACATTTCTGTGCTTTTTATCATTGCACTTGAAACTGTAAAATGTTGAATGGTGTTTTGCACCCAACCAATATCAATTTGAGCAGTGGTCTCCAAGTAGTGGGGCGTGCCCTCCTAGAAAAACATTCGGGAGGCGTGGCGAGGCCACGGCCAGCCCCCATGGCGGGTGGGGAGGAAGCATCCCCCAGCTCCACTCTGGCCCAGCCGCAGCTTGGGCCCCTACTATGGCCCCACTCCCAGCCGTGGCTGCAGTTCCCGGGGGGGAGGGCACGGACAGGTTCCATTATGGGTAAGGGGGAGCATGGCAGAAAAAGTTTGGGGACCACTGAATTAGAGAAAGGGGAGGGGAATGAAATTAGAAAATATGGCTCTCATCCTTTAAAGCGATATATGCAAGCTGGTCCGTGCACCCCCCCCCCCCAGCTCATTGACTCTACATGAGCACAGGAGTCTGCCTGCGTATTTTTCTTTACAACACTGAGGTCCAAAGGTACAGTAGATAATGTGATTATAAAGCTTGTAATCATTGGGGGGTTGTTCGATATAAATAACCTGCTAGTTTTTAACTTCTGTAGGAAGCCTGGAAACATGCCATTGAGAAAGCTAAACACATGCCTGATCCCTGGGCAGAATTTCATCTTGAGGACATTGAAACAGAATATGCCACACGTTATAGGTCTGTAGATGTTTCTACTTCTAATAGTGATGTTAAGTAGATTCCATTGGGTTACATGTGTATATTTCAAAGGATTATGTTCATTTTTTTTATACAGTCTGCCTAATTATCTAGGTAAATAAGTCCATGGCAAGAATGTGTCTAAAATGAAACTAACTAGCATTTATAAAGACTGTACTCCCTCAAAAAATAGTGTAACATTTTAGAATCTCTCCCACTTTAGCCCTGTCTAAAAGTCCCAGCATTGCAAGAAGCAAACTGGAAGTAAATGAGAAGGGTGTTGCTGATTGATTTATAAATATTCCTTAGAATTAATCCAATAAGGAAAGAAACAAAATCATTATGGCATTTGAAGCTATAAACAGTTCTGCCTGTTTGTAACACTTTGTGCCTTTCCTGAAATAGCAGTTTCTTTATGTGGACGTGTAGCAGTGCTCCATGAGGCTGGAACATAAACCCTTAAAAGGAACAGAATAGCACAGCATAGTGTATGTGCTGAAACCAGTCCTGGTCCCTGACCTGCATATGGTACTTTGGGCACATGCTTTGCCAAAGCATTTACACTGCACAGCCATGAAGCGCTTTGTATGTTTTGAAATTTGAGACACTGACATTTATTTACTTCTTGTGCATTTTTAATAATGAAAGTGCTGAAATAGCCCAATAAAAAGAGCAGGGTCTGGTTTTGCTTCCCCTGAAAGCTGTGCTGTATAGGCTATCAAAGGAAGTAACTTGTAGATAGAATGGCTGGGCTGGCATGGTTTTTGAAGGTGGAGGAGGGAATCTATCCAGGCTGGTCAGGAAAGGCAAGCTAGAAACAATCATGTGTTGCGGATACAACGGTCTTGATTCTTAGTTAGTCCATTCCTGTGCTTGGGAGAGGAGGGGCAAAGCCAGCTTTGTTCTCCCTATATTTTAGGGTTGTGCAGAGGCATGCCCAGCTCCTGGTGTAAGATTTAGTAGCCTAAGGGCTACTCTAATTTATGCTTTGCTTCTCAAGGTCCTCTGTGGACCTTGGGAGGCAGAGAATAGCCATAATCCAGTGCACTCAGGTCATACCCCTGTTGTGCCACCAATCCACCCCTATGCCAGGGCCTGAGAGCAGAGCTGGTGTAGAGATCTTAGGCCAGCTCTGCACCAGCCAGGGAGGCCCCCTGTGAAGCAGATATTCTCGGAGGACCATTTCCACCCTCTATACCCTGCAAGAGCAGCCTGGAGGAGCTTTAACATAACAGCAGATCAGGCCCATTTTGTAGTGTGGACAGGGTCTTAGTTTCTGCTGCAGAGTTTACATGGGCTCTGGATTAGAGGGCTTTTTGTTGGCCGAGCCACAGGGTGGCCTCAGTGTGGCCCTCTGAGGAGGCCATTTGCTAGTGTTCTTTCCTAAGTCGTATATTGGCAACCACATAGATTTGGGGAGTGGAGAGGCTCAGAGAGTTCTGTAAGATAGAGCAGAGAGAAGAACTTTACATCAACTCCCCAGTCAGCTAGGATCAGCTGTGACACGGGGGAAAGTCTTTGGTTCCTTGTGCATTTTACTAAGAGGTGTGAATTCTAATTGTGCAGGTACAACGCAGTTACTGGGGAGTGGGTCGAAGATGAAGTTCTCATCAAAATGGCTTCACAAGTAAGAGCACATTTGTCTCTGTCTTTTCTATTAATATTAGTAGTAGTGGGGGTATTTATTAGTTCCTTCTTAATATAGACTAAGCTAGGGGAAGGTGCCTAACAGAGGTTTTTTAACAGGGGCTTCCAAGCCTCAGGATCATTCTCTTCATTTTATTCCTCTGCTTTTCCTTTAAGGGTCTGTGCACAGTTCTCTTCCCTTCACTGGAGTAGAGCAGCATGTAGGGGCAGCTCTTCCCCAGCCCAGCAGCAGCCATGCAATTGCCAACCAAAGACAAGTGACGTGAGGCATACACTCCCATCCAGGAGTTCAGCATGCTGCCTCCTCAGCACTCCCCACTCCTGCTGGCGTGGGTGTTTTGGGCAGAGCCCAGGACTCTAACCCATAGCCCACTGCCTGGCAGTCTGGCCAGCTTTGTCTTTTTGAGGCTTCCAAATAATTTCTGTTCTTAGGGAAAAAACTGCCTGGGTTTTCTGCTGATGAGGGCAGGACCACCATCACCTACTGCTTAAAACAAGGAGTCACTTGAGACGTTTTGGGAGCTGCTTGGTCCATGTTACTGCAGAACGTATTTAGAGTGGTGTCAGTCTGCAGGTCACATTGGACACCCAGGGCTAAATTTGGGAATTTTGAAGTCAGCTGTTTTGGGCAGTCACAAAAAAGCTAACTCAAGCCTGGACGGATATTTTGAATCAGACCTTAAAGAGCAAAAACCTGTCTGTCCTGCAGAGATATTAAAGATCCATGGCACTTTTCCTTAGAAGAGGGAGATTTGCCCCAGGTGCCTTTCCCCAAATTCCCCTTCCCCTCTACTTTGGGCCAATTGGTTACCACCTTCCATTTCAGAGAAGGATACATTTCAAGCTGTGTTGTATGTGGGTAATTTGTGAGGTGCTTGGGTATCTTGCAGGAGGAAAGGGGCTGTGGAAATATCAAATACTGTTAAAGATTAACTTTATGGCAGTGACTGTCTTTTTATTTTTTTCAGCCCTTTGGCCGTGGAGCAATGCGGGAGTGCTTCAGAACGTAAGCGTCCACTGGCTTTTTCTTTTTGGCCTCCTTGTAGCATTTCCTGTAGTTGTGAGTGCAGCAGTTTTAATGTAATTGTTCTCTCTGACATGGGGGAAGGAATGCTGGGTGAGAGCATGGCTGGGTGGAGAACCAGGTTACAGTCCCAGTGGGAGGGCCAAGTTGTGCCTGGCCTTTGCATGGGTGTGCAAGGAAAGGAGGACAAGGAGCCTCCTAGCTATGCTCTCTGACAGAGGCCAGGCACAATTGCAGTTGTTTCCTTCTCCCTGTATCCTGCCGGGGTACTAGACACAGCATAGAGAACACCACAGAAGGGACAGCGTGCTGCGTTCTCCTAAGGGATAGTAGAGTGAGTGTGCTCGGGGGATGCAGTGAGCATGCTTGGTGAATGCTGGGAGATGAGGCATGATCTCTCCTGGAGCACTCTTGGAACAGTAGCTTTGAATAGTCCCAAACAGACATAATTAGTTGCTTAATACTTAGATCCATAAAAGTTAGGGCTGGAACTTGCCTCTTCCACCATCTGCTGTAGCTCAGCCGCTCACACAGATGTTCCTAGAACAGTGGGTTACCAGTTTGCTGGAATGGTCCTGAATGGGATGGGACTGCAGGGGTCTGCAACTCTTGGAGGGCAAATGCAGGCCCATGGTTATGCAGATATAAGGGGGAGGAATAGCTGGAATCAGGGGAAAGAGATACCAGAAATGCCCAGTTCTAACCAGAAGCCTATCGTGCTGAGAGTTAAACGTGAATCAGATGCTATAGAATAATCACCATGACTGTGTTCTAAGCAAGGTGGAACTGGAAGAAGAAGAAGAATCATTCTTCCCAGTAAGTGAAATTGCTGGATGGGGAGGGTTTCTCTTTGCTCAGAGAATGTTTGAGGATACAGCTATATGTACCAGCACCTTGCAGTAGATTAGTTTGCACTAGAAAAGAATCCCCTCCCTTTCCAGTCTCCGGATGCTAATGTCTCCTAGAAAGTACACGTGCATGCTTCAAGCAGCTCCCCCTTCTCTCTGATTGCTGGATCCAGATGATTGGGATTTAACATCTGGTTTCATTTACGGGGAGAGAGAGAGAGAGAGAGAAGCTTCCAAGTGGTAGCAGCTCAATGTACTGAATATCCAGGTAAACAGGACAAAGTAACTGTTAAACCCACTACTTGGGCCTGAGTGGATTTAGAAGCAATGCGAACAGTTTCTGTTCATGCAAAACCAGATGCAGTGGAAGCTTTGGAAGCCACAAGTCTTAGTTTGTCCTGTTTGCTTTCAGCTCTTGTTTGTAAATGACCAAATTCCTCTTTGTGTCCCTGGCCTAAGATACTGTAAATGTAAATTGCATCTCACCATTATGTCACTACCTCAAACTTTTGTTCTTAAACAAGTTTCACATGTGTGTTTCTTTAGCTTCCTTTCTCCTGGATTGTAGAGAGTTCATTTACAGTGGTTCGTTGATATTTCTCATCCATGAGCCTCTTCTTTTATGTCCTTATGACTCAGGGGGCTCTGATTGCTGTGCACTTGCATGGAGATCTCTTTCCCCCACAAATTTTCACTCAGTAGAATGGCAGCAAGGTGCTTAGCAAACAGTGGAGAATGCTGGCTGCAGGAGAGCATGTGAGCTGGCTTCTCTTTGGAGGAAGAGATTGATTCCCTGGAGAGCCAAGCTGCTCTGAAATCCTTGTTCGAACTCTTAGAATCTTTCATTTTTGCCTGTTTACCCCTTCCTTTGAGGGCCTGTGTCACAGCCACTGTCTGTCTGCCCCAGCAGGTGTGTGGTGGGCTCCCTTCCTGGGCAGCAGTAGCTCTCCAATATTTTCGCTCTGCACTACTTGCCAAGTAGTGCAGTTTTCTCATGGGCTCCCCTCCACTCCCAACGTGTTGGGAAGGAGAGGAGTTTAACTGGCACTGCTTGGCTCTCAAAAGTGTCATTCTGCAGATCACCAAAAAGGTTCTGTGTACCATCGCTGACCACTGGTCATAGTTTGAGAACCACCAGGAGCTAGCTGGACATGACTTCAGACACTACTTTACCTTCCCTACCTCATCCTCCAGACTGCTGCTGCTCACCCCCAATTTTGCCAGGAGCTTCTGCTTCTGGTCTGTCTTCAGATCTTTTGTCATCACCTCTGTTAAATTAAATCACCCAGCAGAAAGACCATGTGCACCTTCTTTCTTTCTCCCTAAGCCCCATATGAATAGGCATAACACACCCTACTATTGGCCTGCTGGGGAAAGGAGCGAGTGAGTGGAATAGAGGTCCCCAAACTCAAAAGTATTGCCTGTGAGGTCTAGAAACCTATTGTTTTCTAGTTGACCTGTCTTTTGGCATCCCCTGCAGCCTCCCATGCACTTGCATTAGTTGGCATCCAGCAATCCCTCTGCAGTCAGTCTTTCTTTCTTCACTCTTAAGTGTTTACATCTTAAGGACTCATATGTTGACAGAGCTTTAGAGGTGCAGCAAAAGGATTCCAATCTGCAACACCTGTTGCTCGCCATAAGGTGACTAAGTAGCTATTCTTGTGTTATATAAGCAGAAGTCTGCCCTTATCAGAGGAGAAAAGGGCTGTTTCCTCTCTGTTAAAGTTTTAAAATCACCTTTAATTTTCTGCAAGACAAAGTGATTGGCTTAGAACAAGTGCTTGAGACAAACACCATTGACTCATGCATTGGTTTGAGATCAGAAGGGAAGTGAGAGGGTAGGGAGCAGTACTACATAACAGCAGCTGAGCCATGTGTTTGTTCTGCTGTGTGCAGGCTGTCTTTTAGCATGTTGCAAAGCGTTTATGCAAGGTGCTGCTTTCTCCCTCCTCCTTGATATGTGCTCAAACGTCTTTTTCAGCTCGAATATCTGTTCAAACTCATCTGTCAGATCCCGATGTAGGTTGCTGTTGAGGGAAGAATTTGGCACATTGAATTTTGGTGTTTTGGGAGGCGAGGGAATGGGAAATATTGAATCAAAGTTCTCAGTTTCCCTTTTATCTGCAATTGGTTTGCCTTGCAGGAAAAAGCTGTCCAATTTTCTACAAACTCAGAACTGGAAAGGTGCATTTAACTATGTTGCCAAGCGATACATCGAGACTGTAGACAGGGATGTATACTTTGAGGATGTCCGACTTCAAATGGAAGCAAAACTTTGGGGAGAGGAGTATAACCGGCACAAGCCACCAAAACAGGTACCACAAAGCACCAAGCGAACCAATGAGCAAGAAATTCAGTTTTTCTGTTTTAATGGGTGAGTTTTCAAACCAGTTCACAGGGATTTATCTGTGCAAATCCCATTAAGGTTAATGCCAATTAATTGCTCAGATAAAGCCGTATGGCCCACGCTGAACATTTTTCATTAATTGTTTTTATGGTAGTTGAATTTTAACAAAGAAAAAGTGCAGAAAGCGTTCATGCTTTCTAAGGGCATTGTATGCAAATACTTAACCTACCAACAGAGAACAGCCAAAAGCAAAGTTAAGGCATTTTAGTCAAGCTTTCTAGACACCTGCTTCAGGGATATCCCTGCTGTAGCGAGAACCAGGAATGCTACAAAATGTACTTCCAGCTGCAATACATTTGTGTTTGCCTAGCAAATACTTAATAGATGGTATTTCAGAGGAGGCAAGAACTTCCCAAACATAGATGTCTGAGGAATGGAAAAAGGATCTACCAGCAATGAAAATTAAGAGTCATATTCTGGCTTTGGAATCACATGTATGGCTCTGAATTTACTTTTTGAGGAGCAGACCATGCATATCTGAGGGAGCAATAGCCCTTTATTGCTAGAGATCTTTCCCCCATACTTCCAAGTGATCTTCATTTTGAGCGGCAAATGTACTGGCCATCAGGAGGTTCTTCTGCAAATTAATCAGCTAGATCCAATCACTTAAAGAGACCTGTAATGGTTTCTCCTTTGGAGGCAGGGGTTTCTAAAATCACCCTGAATTTGTGAATGGTAAAAGACAAAGGGCAGGTTTTCACTCCATTGCTGTAGTGCATGCACTAGTTACTGCAAATTGTATGACACGTCCATCTGTGTGTGAGTGCGGGTATACAGATTGTTCATAAGACACTTCAGAAGTCCCCAGTAAAAATCAAAAATCAATGTCTGCTAAAAGCTTTTCCGAAGGATTTGTCTTTTGTTCTTTCAAGCAAAAATAGAAGTGAGTTGTTTTTCAGGGACTGCTGCTGCTTTATGTAATTCTGCCAGCAACCCCAAAAGCACATGACTCTTCACTCTCATTGTTAAATAAACAAGTCTTTGCAACTGTTCATTGCCAAAGTTTGCTTAGCTGCACAATTCACATGCTTTCTTCTTGATTTGAACGGAGTGCTCCTTTGTCAAAATTTCCTGCTTCCTTTCCCAGGTTGACATAGTGCAGACCAGCATTATTGAAATGAAAAACAGACCTGGAAAGCCCCTCTTTCATTTGGAACATTACATAGAGGGCAAATACATCAAATACAACTCAAACTCTGGATTCGTACGAGATGACAACATTCGCCTTACCCCACAAGTGAGACTTTAGCGCTGCTCGGAGTGCTCCCTGCTTGCTGCAGGGATTTGCTTGGCTTTACTGAGAGATCCACTTGTTTTTGCCAAGAAAAGACATTGCAGATTTTCAAGGGTGTTGCAGAATTAATGTATCTAGTTACTGTACAGGCTTTGTCATTTAGGGCCTGATCCTGCAAGATTCTGAGTGCTTCCTGAGGATTGCCTAGAATACTCAGGTTACACAGGCTTCAGTGGGAGTTGAGGGTGCTCAGCACCTCGGTGAAAGCATTCAGCACCTGGTAATATTGAGCCTTATTTTAGTTAATATCCAACCTTAACAGGGGCAGATTTTGCAAACTCAGATTTTAAAAGAAATAAAGGGTTCAAGCTTTAGATTCTGAATGGTATTCTACTAAATCAGTATAATAGATAAGAACAAGGGGGCAGATACTTGGCTGGTGTAAATCAGCATAGCTCGGTTGTCTTTGGCCAATTTACACCTGCTGAGGATCTGGTCCATTAATTCCAGCCTCTGAATAAGTGAACCAGGAGTTGTGTTTCTGTAGCAATAAAGCAGCTTACTCAAATAAACAAACAACCCATGTGATCCATGTAAATCCCATGGTTTTAATAAAAGGATTAAAACAAATGGTAGAAAGCGCCATACAAGCAACATTTTAAAGGTTTCTCATATTCACCTCGTTGCTTAAATGTGGATGGAGGGTTTTATGTTCTCCATTGGCTTTTTGTACCTTGTGGAATCAGCACTATTCTTTCAGAGGTTGGGAACAAAATGTTTCATAAGATTTCCTGCACTAAAAATGTTTATCTAAACAAAGTGCATTATCATCAATGAAAAATATTAACTAAAAACAATGGTGTAAGCCTAAAATTAAATACAGAGTCCTTCTGGAGGCCTTCCCAGGAAGTGCCAAATGTCCCAGCTGTATGCAAAAAAGCAGGATTATTTTTGTGCTTGGAATATTTAAAATGCAATATTTAAAGAGCCCAGTCATACATTTTGCAGTCTTAATTATGTTCCTAGAGCCAGATCACCGCACCTTATAGGACAGCTCACACAAGGGGGCCCTAGAGAAAGGAAAGCTCTGTGAACATGCTTACATTTCCCTTTGGCACTTGGGGAATGGGGTCTGCCTACCCACAGAAGACACAGGGGTCTGCCCCCAAAACTCCATAGCCCTGAGATCCAGAGGTGGAGGGCTGTTGTGTTGAGCCTCTGTGACTCCACATCCTGCTGCTGCTCTCCTTAGTTCTGTCCTTCGCAACAGCTGTCTCTGAATTCCACTTTTAAAGGAGTAGGGCTCCATCAGAAAATAGAATTCCCAGTATGGGAGGAGGGAACGATGCTTATCCCCTTCAGTTCGCCCACTTGGCCTTCCCATTCTTCCCTCACAGCCCATCCACTCTCCACTATGAGGGGTCCAGGCTGGAGACATGCCCCCCTTTCCATGTTAGAGATGGGCTTACAAAAGGTCCCCTCCCCACGTTGGTCCTGGGGAACAACCCTCCCTTCCCCAAGTATTTAATTTTAGGCTTACACCATTGTTTTTAGTTAATATTTTTCATTGAGGATAATGCAGCTTCACATACAATCTGCAGAGTAATGTTCAGCCAGTTAGTTTGCCAACAGTAGACTGTGCTTCTTTCCTGCCTTTGAGTTAAAATTAAAGGCCACATGCCAAATCCTTCTGGCTTTCCTACACAAGCTGTCCTGTTGACTTCCTATGAGTAAGGCAACCAGGATTTGCCACCAAGTGTGGTCTTGGATTGATTCCCTCTCAGAGGGCTGTACCCTACATTTGCAAGGGATGGACTCTCTTGTAATAGGACTTTTCCATCTCTAGCTATTATCCTTATATTTACACTGGGCCTAATTCACCAGTGGCTCACTCCAACTTTACACTGGTTTATCAGGTTTATCAGTGGTGAATCAGGCCCAGGATGTCATAATGAATTGTCTTTAAGGTGTCAATGAAAAAAATTAAAATAGAAAAATAAAGTCAGGTATCTTGTTCTCAATAAAATGAGGATTAAGTTTCCTCGTTCACATCCTGTTCGCCCATTTATATTGTCTTGATTTCCTTCTCTATCACTTAATTATTTTACAATTCCCTACAGGCCTTTAGCCACTTCACATTTGAGCGTTCAGGACACCAGCTCATTATTGTTGATATCCAGGGAGTTGGTGATCTTTACACAGACCCTCAGATCCACACAGAGAGTGGCACAGACTTTGGAGATGGCAACCTAGGTAAAATCAACAGTGCGAGTTAATATTTTTATGAATGCTTTTTCTCTTTCTGAGCAGTCTGCTGAGCAGCACTAACATGGGTATGAGGAGTGCAGGCAAACTTCTGATGATCAGAATACGAACAACTGGGAAATTTCCACCTTCAGTGCCTGCTAATTTGTGTCATTGTGTATCGGAAGGTACCCCAACAACCATATGTGAAGCTCTGCAAAATGGTGGATTTAGTTGACTCAGGGTGGCTGTTTTAAAAAGAAAAACATTTTCCGCATCCTGCCAGCTCCAGTCTTAAACCAGCAAAGTTATGTAATTAACAAGCTTCCTGCAGTTGAGAGCAGTAAATTCCCCGCCAAATCACTAGAATGCATCCAGCAGAGTGGATGGAGGAATAACCTTGTTTACAATTTAAGCTCCAGTTGCGCTCACATTCATATCTGCCTAGAGTTTGTGTGAGTCTTTTGTATGGGATTGAATTTTGCCCTGTTTTTTGAATTGTTTATTGCAATATATCTTACATTCATTAGAGCCAGAGCTTCTAAGATTTTAACATTTTTGCAGACATTGATTTAAAGGGATGATAGAGAAAAGCTATCCGAGATTTTAAAATAGAAAGGGTGTGTGTTTGTTTTGGGGTAGTTCTATTTTAGGCCTGTAGTATTTTAAAATTGAAAGGTGATGGAGAATATTGTGGCATAGCTGCATGAATAATTTGAAGGAAGGCATTTAGGGCTTCTAAAATCTAATCTCTTGTTGATAAAATATTTCTTCACTAAATTCTTTTATTATCCCCAGGTGTACGGGGTATGGCTTTGTTCTTTCATTCTCATGCCTGTAACAAGATTTGCAAAAGTATGGGGCTTACACCTTTTGATCTTTCACCTAAAGAGAAGCATGTCTTGGATCATAGTAACAAACTGCTTGTAAGTTTCTTTGTGCTAAGTGTAAAATATAGTAGTCTGATGCTGAGTTATCCACTATTGGTTCCTAAATTGATGCTGTAGATATGAGCATGAAACCCTATATCATGTTCATAAAATAGATCTTAAAGCACCCAAACCATTAATGGTTTCTGAAGATCATGGTGACAACAGATAATTATGGGAACAAAGACTCAAATTGCTCATTCTTTAATTGAACAAAACTCCAATTGTTTTCTACAGGAATTTTACTTGATTAAGGAATGCAGAATCTGGACTATAGTTTTGGGGTGAAATTCTGGCCCCACTGAAATCAATAGCAGAACTCCCATTGACTTCAGTGGGGCTAGTATTTCATCTGTTGTGTGTTTTTCATTAATACATACATATATACATGCACATATATACATATATCTATATGTATGAGCCCATTATTAAAGATTTGTGTGTGTTCATATACACACCATATTCAGAATATAGTGAAGGAAAGCATGAGTGATAGGATTTTCATGTTCCTTTACCAAGGAATCTGCTCAGACAATTGTACGTGGCACAGAGGAAAAATGTGGCAGTAGCCGGGTGAGAACGATCTCCGGTAGTCGGCCTCCTCTGCTTTTCCGCCTGTCTGAAAATTCTGGAGATGAGAGCATGAGTGATGTGGCATTTGACTCCTTACCCTCTTCTCCCTCCTCAGCAACACCACATAAAATGGACATGCTTCGTGAGTGAGCCATCTGCCTTCTCTGTATACAACTTTGTGAAAGTTAGTTTTGGGCTTCTGGGCGTTTCAACAAAAACTGATTTTAATTTTATTGAGTGTCAAGTTTTATTTATTCCAAAAGCTCCTCTTCCATCATTGCCATGTCTAAACACATTTCTGCTAAGTAATAATAGAACCAAAAATATGTCTGTATTTCAACTTAATGAGGTGTTTTCATGAAAACCCTTTAATAGAAGTAAGATTATGTTACCCACAGTTCCTTCCTGACATATCATCATCTATTTCCAGAATAACAAACAAAAATTTATTCTTCTTAGACTGGCCTGTGTTCAGTGAAGTGGATAACTTGGTTCACAAAGACCACGATCATCTTGATAACCAAAGGGTAAGTGGTTTTCTGAAAAAGGATGAGTTTGCAGTTGCTTCAGTAAATGATTTTTTAAAGGACTGCCTGTGGGCATCATTCAGTAAAAACAATAAAAACTGTGTGCCTGTCCTCAGTGCTGTAGAAAGCCACATAAGCTGTATGCACCAGCTGTCCCTAATAAAGGGAGAACATTTCATATTTTAATCAAAAATGTGACCATTTATTCACTCTGTTCCTCTAGAAGTTCATTTATGTCCAACACATTTTAATGCAAAGTAAAGGTGTCTATCCATTTCCTTGCACCAATGTCATCTGTCTGGGGCTTGTGCATGCTTCTGTGGTGTGAAAGCCAGATAACATCCTCATGGATTGTCTCTGTGAATGCCAGTTAGAAAAACTCACTTGAAAGAACAACTACAGGCTCTTTAGGGTATTTTCCTAGTCTAGGCAGAGCCTTCGCAACTGAGACTTCTACTCCTCCTTAACTGGACACAAAGCATCCAAGAGAGGACACACACAAACAAAGTCAACCTTCCTCTTGGCCTTCATTGAAGTTAGTGGCACTTTTGCTTGATTGAGGGTCTGCAGGATGAGATCCTTACAAGAGAATGTACTGATACTCTGATGCTGTGCCTTTATTTTGGTGTTCTGTAGGACTCTGAAAATGGTGGAGACAGTGGGTGCCCCAGTGAAAAGAGAAGTGACCTGGAAGATATGGATCATCGAGAAAGGGTAAGGATCTTTATTTTGGATTTAACAAGGCCCCGTGGGGTCCCCACTCCAATTGAAGTCAGTTTAGTAAAAGCGTTTGCATTTCCTTTTCATCCTGTTGATCTGACCTGTGCAATGAGTGAATGGACAACAATTGGAAAGATGTTCCCATATGTTTTAAAATAGATTGTTCAACTCCAATATGTTATTGCAGTTGCTTGCAGGGAAAGAGTATTTCCAATATCGCCTTAAAAATACTCCATGTGATTGCATGTTGTTTCTTGAGATGCTCTGTATTGTGCTTTACAATCATGCATTGTGAAAGGTTACTTGTTAGAATGAAGATCTATGAGTATGGCTCACTTTCAAAGACCACCACTATCTCACCACCTGCTTTCCAGGTTTGCTGCATGTTATATGACCTGAGTCATCACACAGGTTAATGTTGCAGTCAACTATTAACATACTTGTACAGAATTTCTATGGGGCTGTTGCTTACTCTGATAAATCATAAACTTTTAAAGAAATGTTTCCTGTCTTAAATATTTTAAATAGCTTTTTGGTTGGTGCAGAGCAGAGCAAATATGACTGTGCTTAAAATTTTGTCAGATCTTTTGCAACAAAAATGTCATCTTTGAGGAGACAGATGACATTTTTGTCTGTCTAATGGAATAATTCAGATTATAGGATTAAAATTTTGGCATGAAGTTTTATCAATTCAACAGGTTTCTTTCATAGATTGCAACATAATTGGGGGGAAAAACAATATAAGTTCTTTTCATCATAGTCTCTGTTAATTTTGCTGGTAAAAAAATTGTTCCTTAGCAGTGGAAGGAACACACCAGACATAAATTAAATGATACAAATCTTTACATTAACATAGGGCCATTCAAACTACAGCCGAAGACGTGAATCTGACGAAGACAGTTTGGGAAGTTCTGCAAGGGTAAATAGAGCAGAAATCTCTGCAGACAATAGTTTACCATTCTGGCCTATTTTTTTATCTGTCACCTAACTTCACATGACTACATCAAAAGTTAATTTTCTTTCCTTTTAATTGCTGGTTAAAAGTTTATATTAATAATTTTCACCTATGTTGTTTCCCTTTTTTAAATTTTTCAATGAGAGAAAAACACTGTTGTAAATAAACCCTCTGTGACCACTGAAAACAGTCCCTTGAGTAAACTAATGATTCTGCATGAATTTCTCACTTACACAATTATTATGTTTTTGTTTCCTTTACATAACAAGATTTGATTTCTTTTCTGTGCTATATTTGTTGCACTGTGCCCTAAACATGGTTGGATGATCTTTTTTGTAAAGCCAACAGTTCTTGAAGTATGTTGAAATAGCTGTTGGTGCTATGCATTTTCTCTCTGATTTTAAAAAAAGGATCTGTTTTCACATTTTTACAAAATGTAACTTTTATAATAATCTGTTTATTAAAGGTATTCTGTGGTTATAGAAATAAAACCAAGGTCATATATTGAGCAGAAAAAGGAAAAGAGATTTTTTGACAGCAGTCAAAAATTACTTTAAACGTTCTAATTAGAATTTCAGAGTTCTTGCAATGTGTTTAGTTGGAGGAAATTAAAATAACTTCAATGGACTGAAATTCTACATAAAACATATATTATGAGGTTTTCTTTAATAGGGATAATTTTGTATGGTTTTGTATTGTGCTAGTGATTCCCATCCACCCATGGTCGTGAAAAATGCAGTTTATTAAGAAGTATTACAGCTATTTAGTTACAGTTTGAATCGGACCAATCTAGCAAACCCCAGCACACGTTTGCCCAGACTCCATAGCGTTTTTATTGAGTTGATTTTAATTTTCCCCGATACTGCTGAGCATGAGCCATATCTAAAATGCTATTATTTAAATCCCCAATCCAGCAAAGCACTTAAGCACATGCTTAACTTTAAGCATGAGCAGCCCCATTGACTGCAACAGGACTATTCACATGCTTGAAGTTAAGCACAGGCTTTGCTGGATTGGGCCTAACTGTGGTGCCTTGTTTTAGCTGCTGTGATTTTAAGGTTGCAAAATGTGAAGGTAATTTTGTTTACTGCCTTAGTGTGCTTAGAAATGGAGAGCTGCTCTGAGATTTTGGTGAGAGAAGTGATTATATTTTTGGGTAACTACTAACATGCCTTTTTAAATCAGTACCCTAAATTAAAAGGTTTGCTAGGAAAACAATAGCTTTAACAGACACTTCAGTTTCTGAGGGGTAACATAGTTAAATGTCTTGACGCCGTTTTATTTCAAATACAAGTTATAATACAAGTTTGGGGGTTTTCTTAGG
This sequence comes from Terrapene triunguis, assembly GCF_002925995.2. NCBI lineage: Eukaryota > Metazoa > Chordata > Testudines > Emydidae > Terrapene > Terrapene triunguis. The sequence goes on along the minus strand of NW_020664444.1, from coordinate 15,799,585 downwards.
TCAGTGTGGAGAAGTGGAATCTCTACAACTCTTCCAGAGTCCACATCCATAGACCGTCCTGTGTTGCAGTGGAAGTTCAGAGACTCAATGCACTGGAATTTGAAAAGAAAATTGGGAAATCCATCCTTGGGAAGGTGTTGATGGTTCTTTTAATTCTGTTCTTTCCAACTTGAGAAGTATAATTTATTATTGTTTATATAGTAACAACCGCCCCCTCGACGAGCTGGCAACTGTACAAACAGGCAAAGAGCTATGTTGATATATTAGGGAGAGTCCATAAGCCATTGGGCAGATGGGGTGGGGGCAGTCTACAAAAAGCCCCAATGCTTGAGATCAGTTCCATGTCCCTTTCCTCAAGTGGAGTTTATTACTGAACAGAAGATTTTAAACAGCTCAAAGCAATAGAAAATACTTGGAGTGGAATCCTTTCCCCATATAAGTCAATGGGAGTTTTGCCATTGATTTTGGTGGAGCCAGAGTTTCAACCTTGATAAGAGACCTTTCCCACTTTCTGCAGGTGGGAAGGGGGATGACACATCTCCCTCTCCTTTGCATTCCCCTCCCCAGATAGACCTTTCTTAGATACTGTAGTGTTCCAAACTAGAGATTCTGTGTGCTAGGGCCTCTCCTGTTTGCTGCCCCTACATACAAGGCAAAAAGCCTTATATTTGATTTCCTGTAGGACAGTGCTTTTTCATAGTCATTTGCACTGCAAGCACAGCTCCCTATTTTAAAGGGCCCAAGGGCCATAATAGGTGCACTGCGACATGCACATGTGCCCCAGTGCTCTGTTAGAGTCCCACCAGGTCACAGTTAAAGGCACATTGGTGAAGCAAGGTGGTGGAAGCTTGTGTGACAACTGCCTCCTAGCAGACCTGGGTCTTTTAGCTCAAGCAGTAGAGACCCCTAAACTGTTATGTGGTCCAGCCACTAGAGGAAGACACTGCGTAAGTGGGGTTTACAGTTGCTGCTGGCCAGCCTATGTCTGTTTTATAGACAAAACAGAGTCTGTTTGTCCTGAGGATTATCAAACTGGCTCCCTTCACAAGCACTGTGCACGAGAGTGAATTTAATCACTTGCTTTCTTCACCTCCTCCCTCCCAGTATACTTGTCTGCAAAGCAGTTAAGCACATGGTTAATTTTAAGCCCCAATCCCCTGCCCCAGCGCTGAGCCCCCCCAAACCCAGAGCCCCTTCCTGCACCCCAAACCCCTCATCCCCAGCCCCACCCCAGAGCCTGAACCCCCAGCTCAGAGCCCTGACCCCTCCTGCACCCCAGCCCTGAGCCTCCCCTCAAACCTGGAGCCCCCTCCTGCACCCCAAACCCCTCATATCTGGCCCCAGCCCAGAGCCTGCACCCCCAGCCCAGACCCCTGACCCCCTCCTGCACCACAACCCCCTGCCCCAGCCCAGAGCCCCCTCCCACACCCTGAACCCCTCATTCCCAACCCTCACCCCCACACCCCAACCCTCTGCCCCAGCCCTGAGCCCCTCCCAAACCCCTCATCCCTAGCTCTGTTGCGTCACGGGCATCAACAACTTCCTTCAACTGGGTCGCCAGAAAAAAAAGTTTGAAAACCACTGCATTAGAGCCACAGTTGGTATGTCTGTTTTCTAAATAAAATGTCACTCATGCTGTGTTGTAGGTCCATCTGGCCATGGTTCGCTACCACGAAGCTGGACGTTTCTGTGAGAAGGATCAGGAGTGGGATCAGGAATCCGCTCTTTTTCACCTGGTGCATGCTGCTGATTGTGGAGAACTGGAAGCCATCGTTGGGTTAGGACTCATGTATTCCCAGCTGCCACATCACATTCTTTCAGAGGTCACTTCAGAGGTATAGAAATACTGACAATACCAAAATACAAAGTAAAGCATCCTGGGATCGTTTGTGTCCGGTCTAGTCTAGGAGCAACAGACCATCCTGCCGAGTGATAATACTAATATTATATTCACTGCGATATCCAACAATCCCAGGCATGCATTTGGAGGGAAGAAGGGTGGTCCCTTGTGATTAAGACCTGGAACTAGGAACAAGATAACCAGCTTCTTTTCCTGTATTTGCCACAGATTAATTTCATGGTTCTAGATAAGTCACTGAGGCCTATATTTTCAAAACTGGCCTCTGATTTTGGGTCCCTCACTTTTTGGTGCCCAACTTGGACACCTTGGACCTGATTTTTCAAAAAGTGCTGAAGACCTGCAACACCCATTGACTTTGTTTGGGGTTGTGGGGGTTGTACCTACAACTAAGGGAATGAATGATGGAATTTTAGATTTATCCATTTTAGTATTTGTTTCTGCTTTTGCCTTCAAAGGACACAGAGGAAAACCGAGGAAAAGGATTTGATTATTTACTGAGAGCAGCAGAAGCTGGAGACCGGCCTTCCATGATTCTGGTAGCAAGAGCATATGACACAGGTGTAAATCTTGGTTCAAACAGGTACTGTGTGTGTGTGTGTGTGTGTGTGTGTGAGAGAGAGCTTGTATGTGTGAATGAATAACTTATTGTAGGTTAGAATGTTTGATTGCCCATGCAGAAGATTTTTTTTAATTGCAGGGCTCTCACTTACATGAGTGCTAATTATTATTATTAGTAGTAGTATTTACTGAATTTTATGGAGATACTTCAAATTTACACAGGTGTAAGTGAGAGCAGAATTTGTACTATAATATTATATCACCACAGAAGGGAAGAGTTACACAGATTGCGAGACAGATCCTGTTCTTGGATACTTGTATTGCATGTCCCATTGATGTGAATGGGAACTGTGTGTGCATGTTTGAATTTGGCCCTGATATTCAAGTCACACTGGTTTATATGTGAATAAGGCTAAGAGATTGCTGCCCCCACACCTCAGGGTAGCTGCAGTAACCCTGGGATGCATACCCTCACCCTCCAGGGGCAATGGCTGATGAATCCACATAACAGTCTAATTGTCCCCGCACATTGGAACCACACCACTGCTGCTGCTTTATGGGGCATTCCTCACCCCAAAGGAGCAGGCAGGATTTTCCACTAAGGCTTACATAGGGCTTGCACAAGCTTGCTGCACCATAGCGACTTTCCCCCTTATTTATGGTAAGGCCTGAGGCTTTCTCCTCTGAGGTCAATGGTAAAATTGCCATTGGCTTTAATGGGAGTAGGGCCAGGTCCTCAAAAAGTGAGGGTCAGTGAAAAAATGAGTATAAAAAAACTGTCAGTGTGAAATGTAGTCACTTAAAAATTGAGTCACTTCAGGTGAGTTTTACCATTACATTTTCCTGTTTTAAAAAAACATTATTGTTCCTTCCTTGTTGCATTGTGAAAGACCCAAACAACCGGGGAAACAGACAGACTGACACAAGGAAATACTGAAACTGCCTGTAAACAATGCTCTAAAATGTACAAAGTAAATACATTGAAAAGATAGATGAAGAATCATTTTTCTAATCACTTTCAGTCATTGTCATTCTAGTTACTTTTAATAATGATAGCAAAAGATGTCAGAGAAGAGTGTGATTTTTAAGTTGATGTCGTTATTTTAAATCCAGGATGATTTGAAGTTTTAAACTGGCAAATCTCTTTTCATGTGACAAGCACTCTAATTCAGTGGTTCTCAACCTTTCCAGATTACCATACCCCTTTCAGGAGTCTGATTTGTTTTGCATACCACAAGTTTCACCTCACTTAAAACTGCTTGTTTACAAAATCAGACATAAAAATACAAAAGTATGACAGCACACTATTACTGAAAAATTGCTTACTTTCTCTTTTTTACCATATAATTATAAAATAAATCAATTGGAATATAAATATTGTACTTACATTTCAGTGAGCTGTATAGAGCAGTATAAATTAGTCATTATCTGTATGAAATTTTAGTTTGTACTGACTTCGCTAGTGCTTTTTATGTAGCCTGTTGTAAAACTAGGCAACTCTCTAGATGACTTGATGTACCCCTTGGAAGACCTCTACATACCCCAAGCATTACGCGTACCCCTGGTTGAGAACCACTGCTCTAATTATAACTTTAAAATGGCTGGTCTCATTTCGGAGCAGTTTAATGACAATTTTTATAGATAGGCTATTAAGCAAGCCCTGAAATTCAGAGTTTATAATGGAAAAGGCTGAAACAGCCAAAATTACAACAGGATGGCTCTAACTCAAAAATACATGGTGTGGTTTGCCACAAACTACACAGCATCTTGTTCACTAATTTTGTATATTTTTAAAATGTCATAGTTTTAAAAAAAAATACAATATTAGTTTAATTTTCCTAAGTACCAAACACACCAGGTGATGGATAAGGGATTACACCCTTCTTCCTTTTGTCTTATTAATAATGCCAGCCTTGAGTGGGACATATTAATATAGCCATTCAGCTCAGAATCCAGGAAGATCGTGTGTGTGCATTTGTGATTCTCTCCCAAGATCCAACCACAAACCAAACTGTGCCCACTTAAGATGCCAAAACAAGATGCCACTCAGTCAGTTGCACAGATCTTCATAATATGATCATCACTTTTAATAATAACAATCATCCCTTTTATTTCTTATATGTTTTGATCAGCAATGAAACACTTAATAAAACTGATATTAAATTATCATTAGGCTTAAGAATGAACATCATATTGAAATGAATGGGGCAGTTCACACCACAGCTATTTCTTAAGGCTCAGACAGACCTCAGTTTGCACTTGATTTGCAGTTTTAATGTTATCTTTACACGCATACCGGCTAAGGACTTGCTTATTTTTTTTTTAAAGAAAGCTGAGATTCTAGAATATAAGACTGCAGCCTCCGAAAACAATATGAACTTGTCGAGCCATTGCAATCCATCATTTCATCCCTGTGAATCCCAAATGGATGTAAAGTGAATTTAGCCCCATTCATCATTGGGGGCTGGATCTTGTAATGCATATTCAGTGGGACTAATCACCTGCTTAAATCTAAGCACATAGTTAAGTGCTTTGCTAGATTGGGTCAGTGTGCTCAGCACTTTGCAGGATTGAGCTCTATAGCTCCAAAGTAAAACTTCTTCATTTCCCAGGGTAACCTGTTTTAAAAATTATTTAAAAAATCAGAATCCAAGACTGGAAGGAAGCCCTGCACTGGTACAATGCTGCACTGAACATGACCGATTATGATGAAGGAGGTGAATACGATGGAACTCAGGATGAGCCCCGGTATCTGCTCCTGGCGAGGGAAGCTGAGATGTTAATGACAGGAGGGTTCCACCTGGCCAAGGATCCCCAAAGATCAGGTAGGATGTTGACTTGGTCCGTTCCTGTTGGTGTGCCGTGTATGTCCGTTTTGCTTAATATTTGAATGAGTCTAGATACACATTGGGTGATGCGTAATATGCCATTATAAAGGTCTTTGAAGGGTGGATTTAGGGGACACGGATTTGCTGTACTAGACCTTAGAATGCAATATTCATCCTGAGGGCTCTAAGCTATCTCTCCATCTTAGGTTGTTATGTGCCCCCTCCCCCCCCCGACTATAGTATCTGAGGCATTCACTATATTGAATGTATTTATCCTCCCCAGACCCCTGTGAGGTAGGGCAATGCTATTATCCCCATTTTATAGATGGGGACCTGAGGCACACACAGGAAGTCTGTGGTGGAACAGGAATTGTATCCTGATCTCTCAAGTTCCAGAGTCTTCTGAGTCCTGAGCTGGACATCAAGTCCCTCTCCTCATCTTCATCGTCACGCAGAAGGAATCCCACCTCCCCCTCTCACCTGAATGATCCCTAACCTTGCCCGGTTGAACACTGGTGGATTCCTATGGAGTGGGCCAAGTGTCTGCTCCAGGCCTCACCCAAGCAGGCCAGCAGCTTCACACTGCCAGCCCGGCAGCCTTTCTCCCTGCATGTAGTTATTCTGTGCTCTAAGCTGGTCCCTCTCCATCTCATTTGTATCCCCTTCTCTAGTAGTGGGAGATCGGGCACAGAAGAAGTGGAAGTCATTGGCAGAGAGAGTGTGCCAGTAATGAGTAGGCAGATTCAGTCAGGACTCACTGCAGGCAAAAATCCTGATTTGGTTCCTGGAGCCAGCAACTTTCTTTCCTCCTACCAGCTCCCCAAAACCACTTAGGAGCTGGCTTATTCTCAACTTATAAAACAGCTGTGTGTTAGCCAATGCAGTAGGACAGTGCTCTTCGCAATTTTTGAAGTGGGGCCACTTTGGCAAAAAAACTTCAATGTGAGAGCCACATCAACTCAACACTGACGGCTGAACACTCCGAGTTGTTTGTTGGTTGATATGGTAATATTACCGTTCTTGGTAATATTGCTTGGGGTGCAGGAGGAGGTATGGGGGGTGGCTCTGGGAGAGGGCTGGTGCAGGAGGGGGTGAGGGGTGGAAGGTCTGAGAGGGAGTTTGGGTGCAGGAGGGGACTCTAGGCTGGGGCAGAGTGTTTGGGTGCAGGAGGGACTATGGGGTGCTGGCTCCAGGAGGAGGTATGGGGTGTAGGAAGGGATATGGGGTGTGGGCTCTAGGAGGGGGCTTGGCTGGGGCAGGGGCTTGGGGTGCAGGAGGGGGTATGCTCCCTGCCTACTCTGGCCCCACGCTGCTCCCGGAAGCGGCCAGCATGCCCCCGCAGCCCTGGCGGTGTAAGGCAGGGAGCAGAGGTCTCCACACGCTGCTCCTGCCTGCAAGCACCACCCCCACAGCTCCCATTGGCCAGGAACGGGGAACTGTGGCCAATGGGAGTTGTGTGGGCAGTGCCTGCAGAGAGGGGCAGCACGCAGAGCCACGTGCCCCCCCCCAGGGGCCGCAAGGGCGTGTTAGCCCCTTCCAGAAGCAGCATGGGGCCGGGGCTGCCCGAAGTAAGTGCCGCCCCCTTCAATAGGCAGGTTCTGAATAGCTCTTCCACCACCCAACCTGCAGCCTCCCGGAGCCAGCCCCCCAAGCCTGAGCCCCCTCCCAGAGCCAGCCCCCCATACTCCCTCCTTCACCCCAAGCCTGAGCCCTGAGCCCCCTCCCAGAGTCAGAACCCCATACCTTCTCCTGCACCCCAAGCCCCAGCCCTGAGCCCCCTCCCAGAGCCCACACCCCCTGCCTTAGCTGCAGCCCCACTGCCGCTGGAGAGCGCGATCGACAGGGAGCCGCACTTAGGGTCCATAGGAGCCACCACTGGCTCGCAGGCCTTTCAGTGAAGAACACTGCTGTAGGATAGGTGAAACTGTAATGGCTCCAGCTAATGTGAGGCAGAACTGGCAAGTGATATTTTGTGGATGCCTTAGACAGTGGACCGAACCAGCTCCGATCCTCCAGTGTGGCAAATCCCTTTTGGCAGCACTGCTCGGCTCCCTTGAACATCATTGGCTGCAGTGGGAGTTTTGGGTGCTCAGCACCTCGCAGGAGCAGACATTTGACTCTGAGTGCAGGACATTCTAATTGGTTCTATGTAATCTTTATGTTTGCTAATAACATTCATAAGACTTCGTTTAGCTGGTTACTGGCCTGTTGCATTTATGATCCTTGTAGGGACATCAGAAAATGTCACTCTGCTGCCATATGAGTAGTTAGCCCTGTCTCTGAATTTTAACATTGTGTGCCAGATTCTTAGCTGGTGTAAATCAGAATCACTCTATTGATGTCAATGAAGCTACCTGGATTTATACCAGCTGAAGGTCTGGCCCTGTAACTTGACCTCCATTTTTCTTTTTTCTTTAACTTCCCGCACCTGTACTGTTTGTAGAGAGGAAGAAACTTTTTTTCTTTGGCCTACTGACCTGACTCTCAAACTGCTTTTCCTAGGTGAGTTGTATACAGAAGCAGCAGAAGCGGCAATACAAGCCATGAAGGGCAGATTGGCAAATCAATACTACCAGAAAGCGGAAGAAGCTTGGGCAATGATGGAGGAATGAAACTTCAAATGAGGCAGCTCTTGTATATTAAAAATAATTTTTATAGACTGTTACTTTGCAAAAAAAAAAAAAAAAAAAAAGATGTATTTTTATGTGTTGTTACTGATTTGTGTTTTTCATATTTTAATTTTCTAACTTTATTCTGAGGGGAAAAAATATACAAATGTAGGCTGTATTTTGGGGATGCTATAAATGTACTTTTACCTATACTTCAAAGCTGCAGTATCTATGAACTTGATCTTTTATAACTTTTAACTGTTAGATGTGAGGAGCCTGATTAATTTCAGAAAAATGAAGCTGATGTCAGCTTGCGTTGCACACTTTTGTTTTACATAGCAGAGTCTCAGTGTGTTTATTTCTTTCTACTACTACTCCTCCTCTTCCCCTCCTCACAAAAAACACACATTTCTAAGTTCAAAGCACTTCTACACCAGTATTTGGTTTATTTCAGGCACTTCTTCAATTTCCATGTAAACATACACGCAGAAATTCCCTTTTTTAATTCCCCTTGTGAAATAAACCCAAGAACCGGAGCAATCAGGAATGGAATTATGCTAATAATACTCTTTACAATGCAGTTCTCTGTAAAAATGGTGGTATTGGGGGCACCATGTTTGTTTTCTTCCTTAAGTGATTCCAGATGCCGTCTTCTCAGTTTGCAAATGAAAAAAATGCTTTTTCTAAGTGCGCGCCCTGAAAATCAAGCTGGGACTTGAAAGTCAAGATGGTTTCTCTTTAGGTCGCTCATGACCAACAATACAAATTCCACAGTCAGAACTTAGCTAACAATTCTCTTCATGAGGCATTCCAGCTCCCTCTCCCACATCTGTATGGCCTCTGAAAAGAAGTAAAAACTTATTTCAGTCAGAAAAGTAGCTATAACTGAATACACACAAGGAGAGCAGGTCCATTGAATATAGGAGTGCCATTTTTATGTAGCAAACCTGTACTTTAAAAGTTGTAGGTAAAATCTTGGGTCTATTGAAATCTGTGGCAAAATGCCATTGACTTTTATGGGGCCAAGATTTCACCGAGGGCTAGTCTACACTTGAAATGCTACAGTGGCACAGCTGCTGCTGTAGTGCTTCGTTGTAGACACAACCTAACCCCTCCCATCGGCATAGATAATCTTAACTACGTAAGTGAGGGGTTTGGATTTTTCACACTCCTGACTGATGTAGCTGGGTCGAGCTGATTTCGTTGTGTAGACCAGGCACAATAGTAAATGGAGATTTTTTTGCAACATTTTCTATTGTATCTTATTGTCCTAATACAATAGTCTAAGTTGCATATCGTCCTACTGGACTTATGATGTGCTTCCTATAAGATATTATAAAAAAGTCTGTCTACTGATTTCTTGCTATCATTTAGTTCTTACAGTGAAATCGCCATTCACAGTGCACTTAACATTAAGAAATACCCTTCCCAACCATTTCTACATAGGGACATTTAAAGAGGTTAGAGAAACTGACATGCATGTACATTTACTACCCCTCTATTCTAAATAATTTTGTGCTTAGGTTATGTAAAAAGCACTCAGACTATAATTACAGTACAATAGATTTAAGCTGTTTGCTGAATAATCTATTCAGCAGCTCAATAAAATTTGAGTGTACTGATTCACTAAATAATAGCCATAAAGGTACAAAGTTCATCTTCTGTTGTACTAGTGATTCACAGTCTGTAGTTGCACACCTGAGTTTTGGCCCCCTCTGATGTTCACGCTAAGATATACTAAAGGATCTCTGTTTTTCATAAGTCAATAAGAACATATTAAAAAGGCTTTATATACCTATTCGTTAAAGAAAAAACATTTGTGCTGGTTGCAAAAAAAAATCACCTCATTAGATACCATTTAAGAGAGAATCTTAGACTAAGTTCATAGTTTTATTTCAAGAGTCCAGTGCCATCTGTATAGCAACTGGATCTATTTATTGGTCTTATTTATTTAGTTCTGATTTTTAGGTGTTTAAGATTGATAGATTACTGTCATCATGGGACATGCAGCTGCAAGGTGGGTCCTTTTACCATCTTCTGAGAGTGTAGGTTGACACACAGAAGGGTTAGGATGACAGTGTCATTATTAAGGGAAGAGAGTGTTGAATATTTACTATTGCTCCAGCAAAGTATTTAAGCACATGTTTAAGCACATGATTGATTGAAGCCCATTGATTTCAATGGGACGTCTGTGATGCTTGCAATAAAGCACGTTTAAATGATTTGATGGATTGGGTCAGTAAAGTGTTACACCTTTCTCTTCTGTGTGTAGAGTGGGTCTTCTCTGGGGTCATCTTGGAAGTATACACTCTGAATCACCAATTGTTATTTAAAGTCAGATAGCTGGGATGTTCTTAATGGGAAACTGCAGTTTAGGTATAAGATTTTTGGCATTTTTTCATCTAATTGCAGACATTGTTAAGGGGCAACTCCTACCCCTTCCTCTGTAGCATGCACAGAGCTCCATTTGAAATGGAACAGGTGCAGTTCTGCTGTACTCCATTTAAAATGGAACGGGTGCACAGAATGTGGTGATACCCATAGATAGGGGTGAGCATGCTCATGAGCAATACTTCCTTAGTGACTTCATTCCCTCCTGCTGGGAATCACAGTTGCAAGAAAAGGTAAGCTCTGAGAGACCACTGCATCGTTCAATCATGCAAACCAGTAGACTAGTGACAGGCATTTATGTATATCTACGGGAGAAAATTGGAATAATGTGCATATAGTCTAAAAGCTGCTCGCACACTGTAGGCACTACATAAATAAATAATATAGATAAATAATATGTTTTTATTGTAAAGGTATAAAAGCTAATCATTGTAGTTTTCCTTTACAAAGAAGAGTTGATGTAGCTAACAAACACTTGCCCGCTATAGAAAGGGGAGGAGATTTGAGTGTTTAAATTCAAAATATAAACACAGGGCTCAAAGAGGGTAATTATTAACACCTTTTGGCATTCAGATTAATTCACTGAATTGTGTTATTGGTATAATTACAGAAACTTCTTCATAGATTTGAGGCATATGGAGTTATACAACTCAACAGGCAAAATATTGTCATTGTTAATACTTTGTCTACAAAATCTTACATTTTGTTACTGATTTAGTTTACTTCTTGGCACAAACATGGTATCTTACAGATATTTTGGTGTACAACAGACATGACAGTCAATTTTTTTATTAAATTTATGTTTACAGAAATATGCACAATTTATTTTATGCAATTCCTTTAAAGAGAAAAGTATGTTTTTGACAAACTTTTTGGAATGATCTTGCTGCATACTGTATTTTTAATCTATTCACAATGAACAAATAAAATATATATTTTTAAAAATATGAAAAAAAATAAAGATGGGGCCCAGAGATGCAGAATTGAATCAGGCAATAAATTCCATTGACTTCAGTGGGAATTTTGCCTGAGCAAGGACAACAGAATTGGGGCCCTTTTTTTTGCATGTAAGAAATTGTTCATTTGCATCACTTATTCATGTCATTCAGTTTTATTGGTTTTGCTTTGCTTTGCCAAATAAAGTTTTCTTTTTGTCACATTCTGTAGTAGAACATCATTGCATTTTTTTGGTTTTGATTTGCCTCAATTATGATTTACTATTGCAAACTCTGAAATATTCTCTACATTATTTTTATTATCTAGCCCTGATCCCAACTACTTTTGACAGTCAGTAATAAATGAATAGGGAAAAAAACCACAGGTGTATATCAAGAAAATGAATGTTTTTGCAAAAGGGATAAATGTATCGTGCAGTCACATTTACATGCAATTACATCTGCATGTGATGTAGATAAAATAATAAGAGACTTAAGACCCAATGCTGAAGGCCTAACTTGGGCAAAATGCCCACTAAGGTATCCTTATGCAGTAATCAATCCAACCTTTGTGCAGCTTTGAAGCCAGTGAGGGTTTTGTCTTAATGAAGAATGCAGGATCTTAGGCCTGGTCTACACACGCATTTTGGACCAGTATAACTATTTTGGATAGGGAAGTAATTTTTTTACTGGTATGGTTACACTGGTACAACCCCTAGTGTGGATGCAGTTATCCAGGTATAAAGGTGCCTTCTACCAATATAACTTATCCCCCTTCTCCTTCAGTAATAAGCTATACCTGTATAAGCACTTTTATGCCATTATAACTGCATCCACACTAGGGGAACTATATCAGTAGAGTTAAAGCAGTACAACTCTGTCCCATGGTGGAGGTACCTAAAATAATGGGATTTTGTAGCATAGGAGCCTATATCTGTGTTTCTTCATCAAACAAATTCACTGTCAGCAGGATTTTCCTGGATTAAGAATGGTAGAATTCAGTATTAGATGCCTATTCTTTAGTTGAAGCTGGTATCATGTCTTTTTAATGAGCAGTAGGCAAGTGCAACAAGAAAGAGATACGTAGATGTTTTCATTCAGAAACCTTTATTTGTATCACTGATGGCACGCAAAAGTCCAGTTAAGCAATATATATGGAAATACTGCCAATCTCTTAATTACATGGACTGCACAACTCCCTTGGGTCTGATTCTGATCTGTTTACTCTGGTGTAACTCCACTCTTCTCAGTAGAGTTACTCCTGATTGACACCAGTGTTTCTTAGATTAGAGATGGGCCAAAATCAGAATCTCACATTTGAATCCCTTTGGATTTTGGGGAGATGGGTTAGAATCCCCGGATGAGAGTCTGAACCTGGGCTTTTGGCTGTGAGGTAGATCTGCTCTGTTGTCTAGTTTCAGTTCAGATGTGGCAAGAAGGTCTGGATGGTGGGTATCTCACAGAAAGAGCTGGCCTCACATAAGATTTCCACCGTTTGGGGCCCAAATCTCATGAGATTAGCTCATAAGAGTCCTGACCTGGACCTTAGTCTCAACATAATCTCAATATGAGTTTGTTCAGACCATCTCTGCTTTAACTAGTCATGGAATACTAAAGTGGTCTAACAAAGAAGATAGCTTGATTATAACATCTGAATTTTCCAAGCAAGCTTCTGTATTTAGATCAAAAAGGACCACATATCTCCCCCCACCATACCCTCTATCGAGGGGGGAACAGTCACTCCTGTCCATGTTTAACCCCAGAGGTAGAGTCTCTGCTCTGCTGAGCCTATTTGCCATGAATGGTTCATGTGAATACTGTTGGGAGCACTGACTATCCTCTAATGCAGTGGTTCTCAACCTGTTTACTGCTGTGGCCTGCATATGTGGCCCACGATGTGTTACGTGGGCCACTTCCAATACTACCTCTATGCCGTGAGGATGTCACATGGGCCGCAGCTCTGTGCTGATTGGGCCGCAGGTTGAGAGCCACTGCTCTAAACTGTGTCAGGGAAGAATTTAAAAGTGGCCACGCTGCCACAGACTAGGGCCATGTCTACGCTACAAACTTTTGACGCCACAAGTTGTCAGCATAAAGCCGCCACAGTTAGTACATTGCTTGTGTGCATGCATACTTGGCTTCTTGCGTCAGTGCTGCACGTACTCACCTGGAGTGCTTGCGTCAATGCACAGTGCAGTGCACAATGGGTAGGTATCCCAGCGTGCAGCCCACCCCCCTCCAGTGCACTGTATTTTGGGAAGATTTGGCAACGTGAGGTGGGGGAGAAACGAGTTGCGCAAGGGTGACTGGGACATAGTGGATAGTACAGGACATAGTGGCTGGATCTGCAGCAATGGGGGTCCCGAACTGGTGGAGCAATAGGTGGCACGTATCCCTTTTTTGGCACCCTGCCAGAGAGTACATCAACAGAAAGGCCTACTTTTCTATGGTTATGCAAGCATTGGTGGATCCCCGGGGACAGTTCACTGACATTAGTGTTGGCTGGTCAGGGCAGATGACTGAAGGTTGCATCTTTAAGAACACAGGACTGTTCAGAAAGCTACAAGCAGTGACTTCCCAAACAGCGGATTACAATTGGCATATTGAAATGCCAGTCATGATCCTGGAGTCAGCAGCATCATTATTTGCTGCCAGAGAAGCCCCATTATGTCCTGGTGCCTCATCCTGTCCTTTTTCCTGTGCCTTTCTTCTGTCTGCTCTGTCCTTCTCCATAAAGTCTGCAATATTCACCTTCCAAGCCCTCTGCTCATGCGCCAATGCAGCACTGGGTTGCATGATCTCACTAAAATGTCATTCCAAGTCCTCTTCTTTTTCCGCCTTATCTGACTCGTGTTCCATAGGTGTAGAAGGGGAACCCCTGAAGGACACAACAGCACGCAGCTACAGATAAAACACACACAGGCACCATTGTCGGTATCGTCACAACGGAAAGTAAAACTTAAGCTTCGGAACGCCCTTCCCTTGCTCCCCTAAATTTTCATCAAACAAGACATGCTTGTTGATACTTCTGCTTCGGAGTGCTTGTGCATTGTGCCACTCACAACACTAGCCATGATGAGTATGACCCACCAGGGTGAGGGCAACGAGGAGAGAATTGCTTGGGTGCATGAAACAGTACCAGGCAAAGACACTGAATACTGGCACCTTTTTCCACAGGCAGTGGTGATTTTAGCTGATATCTCACTCCTGAATGTGACAAAGGCACAGAGAGCCCAGCTGCTGCTGGTGTCCTGAAGCATCCCGGGCCCATATATTGCTAGCCTGTTTACTGCAATGGTGCCTGCCAAAGTTATCACCGACTTGCGTGGGAAAGGGTCCTACCAGGAAGGAAGAAATAAGGCTATCATCCCTAGAAACCTTCAGAAGACTGCAGTATACTTCCATGGAAGTTCCATCACGATCTCACAGGAGGATTCAAGGGACATCCCTGTGCACATAAACAAACTGCTCCACATAGCTCACCCTGCTTAATGCTACAGGGGAATGAAAACAAATAGCAACTCTACCTCTTTGTTGTACTACTACCTCTTCTAGTATGAGTACATTAATGAAAAATCAATAGCTATGTCCTGTTAAGTTGGGATGCCATCAGTACTTCATAGTAATGTGAAATACATTTACATACTTACCAGAGAGATTCCTTCCCCTTCGTCAGGCTCATCCATGCTCAACTGCCAGGATTGACTGGAGTGCGGTGGAGTCTCAAACAGGTCCTGGCTCGTGGCATAGCTGGAACCCTCAGACACATGGCCCCCCTCTTCTTCGCCTCCTCATCCTCGCTGTTCATGCAAGGGCCTGTGACTCAGGCTCCTCAGAGGTATTCATGGTGGTGTGCAGGGTGGTGGTGGAGTCTGCCAAGTATACTATGCAGCTCTTTGTAAAAGCAATAGGTCTGTAGCTTGATACCAGAGTGACTGTTGGCCTCCTGGCCTTTTGGTATGCCTGCTGCAGTTCCTCACTTTCACGTGGGACTGCTGCTGTTCCCTGAAATATCTCCTGTTTACTCCAAGTTGGAGCACGTCTGAAGCATGCAGCCAGCCTGGTGAGCTAGTCAGTAGCACACAACAGTGGAGAGCTGCTAGGTGAGCTCACCAAGCTGGACAATCAGGAACAGGCATTTCAAACATTTGCAGGGCTTTAAAAGTGCGGGGCCGGGGGGAGCGAGGGTGGTGCTTCTGGTTTATGTGAGCCGTGGGCAGCGGAGTTCACAACTGTGAGCAGAGCAGTCGGCATTGTGGGACAGCTGCTGGAGGACTGTTAGAGTCGACATAGGTAACATGGTACATTGATCATGGCTCAGTGCCACTCACTGAGGTGGTGTTATTGTGTTGCTGTAACAGGGCACTTACGTTGGTGGGAGACAAATCTAAGTATAGATAGATGCACAACTAGGTCTATGTCAGATCTCCAAGTTGGTCAATGGGTGTGAGTGGTAAAGTAATGTAACTTTAACTGATTTACCACTCAGGGGCTAATTTGTACACTGGTGGTGGCAGATGGGGTCATAATAGGCAAAAAGATAAACTAGGGTCATGAGCTTTACAAGTGAATTTGGTGGTGAACAACCCAAGGAACTAATAGACATGGCTTGACCCAGACATGGATTTACTATGCAAGTTTCTTCAGCATAACTCTACCAGTGTAACCCACACTTCACATCCAGTACTCTATTTTTTTCAGTCACATTTGAGTAAGATTCATAGTAGGTAAAGAGCTCTGCTGTGTCTGTGCAAGGAAGGAGAAACTTTGATCACATAACCTTTGTCTGAGAGAATGTGGGGTTTGATATGCCTCTTTGAGCAATAGGTTTGCCTCAGGTACCTATTGTAAAGTACCACTGCACTCAAAAACGGAGGAAATTTCATCCTGAGCTTGTTGTAACCCTAAGAGCACTTCAGGGTTACAGGTCAGATACTGTGTAGTATTTCTTCCTGCACTGATTTTCTGACAGCATAGCCTCCATTCCACAGGACTGAATAACCCATGCAGGACTATGTGTTCTGTTAAAACTATACTTGATTTGTAACACTTTAAGAGATTCCTTACGGAAAGAAGAGGCAAACAAACTGTAATCTTAGTATGCACCCCAGGCCTGCCTGCTCCTTCCCCTAGTCCAAACACCTAGGAATTCAGGGAGGCAGAATGTAATTACTCATTTGGCAGGGGAGTAGGGCTAACAACTCTACTTGTACAAGAAATCCAGAGATCTGTAATAACAACTCAGTCAGGGTCTCAACTGTACATCTCTTCTGAAGGACAGTATGCACCCAACACCATGCTGGAACACTGGGGCAGTGTTGAGTCAGTGTGAAGAGTGCCAGCTACGGAATCCTCAGTGCCACTTCCTGGCAAACGTACAGACCAATCCTTTTTAGTTTGGAAAAGATGATGAGATCACAGTTTAAGTCAATATGGCAATGGTCCCATTTTGCTCTTGGAGTCCCTGGACACTGAGCAGAAACTGCCCCTAGCACTAAAAGCCCAGCCTTCATTGTGATGTGAAATGAAGCTGATTTGCTGATGAATGGCACAACAGGTATAAAATAACAGATAAGTAAGTTTTTCAATATAATGATCCTAAACAAATTGTACATGTTGATAGTCCTTCCTACAGGGAGAACAAATCTGATCTGAAATTTTATCTGTTGGTCTGAACTCTTCCAGCCATCTTTGAGAAATATAAATGCATGCTTCATTCAGGTCCTTTATCACAGAAAGGTTAGTAGTCCAGTCTGTCTCAGTATACTCTTTTGCTGGTTTGTTAAGCAGATCAGGGACCTGGTGAATTGCTCTTTACAACCAGTTAAAGCCTGCAGGCCTGATTCTCCTCTCACACGGATATGGAGTAACCGCCCTGAAGTCAGTGTAAGAGAAAGAGGCATCAGCACCTGGGATAAAGGATTCTAAAGAGCATTCAGGAATTAAACAGAGTGTATGAGACTGTTGCAGTTTTGAAAACAAGTATAACACAATATACATGTGTTCATCTTGGTTAACCCTTCTTTGTCAGAGGATGTTGTGAAGGCCAAGACTATAACACGGTTCAAAAAAGAACTAGATAAATTCATGGAGGATAGGTCCATCAATGGATATTAATCAGGATGGGCAGAGATGGTGTCCCTAGCCTCTGTTTGCCAGAAGCTGGGAATGGGCCATAGGGGATGGATCACTTGATGATTACCTGTACTGTTCATTCCCTTGGAAGCACTTGGCATTGGCCACTGTCAGAAGACAAGATACTGGGTTGATGGACCTTTGGTCTGACCCAGTATGGCCGTTCTTATGTTGTTCCTGAATATTTTCAGGCAGGTCAGGTGTCTAGCTAGGCTGGCAAAAGTCTCAGCAGCCCAGAGCAGGGTAATTTCCAGCTGGGTGCACCTCCTGAGGAAGAAAGAAGGCTCCCCAAGCCTGGAGGTAGGCCGGTGTGTAGGGGAAGGAGAAAGTGATCTATGGCAGTGGAGAGGCTGGGCATACTGGACATTGTGGGAGGGCGCTGAGCAAGTCTCCCAGGTCTACAAGATAAATAAAGCTGTACTGTCTTTTCACAGCAAGCCCAAACCAAACCAATCCCATTTCGGAGGCACCGCCCACTGCCACCTCCCGCAGCCCAATGCCCTGCCCCAGCCCAGTGAAAGTGAGTGAGGGTGGGGGAGAGCGAGCCACCGAGGGAGGGGGAATGTAGTGAGCGGGGGCAGGGCCTCAGGGAAGGGGTAGGGCTAGGGTGTTCGGTTTTGTGTGATTAGAAAGTTGGCAACGGTAACTCTAGGAGATGGCATATTTCAGGACATTAAAAGGAACGTAAGACTCTGTCGGGTGGACCATGCAATAGGAGAGCTTTGGCAGCTGCATTGTCAAAATGCCACTTAAATTAACTGTCCAAATTAAAGACTTAAATCATGGTGGATTACAATGTAATGGTCTTGCTCCATGCAGACTTCTTTCCAGCCTCCCTTTCCCCAGACAGATTTTCCCTCCCACCCCATTGCCACTGATACGGAAAGAAAGAAAGAAAAATGAATTGTGCTTTTACATCAAATGTCTCCAGATCCTCCGCACACTAGCGGGGACACAGAAAACCCTCGGCAGACACCAACTCAAAGTACCAGTCCTCACCATGCCCCTCTTCTTTTTCTTTCCCTGCATTAGGGTCACATTGCTGTAATACTATGAACTTCGGTGAACTACTTACTGCTATATTGCATAGCAGTGAGAAGAAAAATCACACTCTAAATGCCTAGAGGGTTGGCTTTTCAAATGAACCAGTCTTTGATTTTTTAGCAAGAGTTGGTCAGGAAAGAAAAAACCACACCAAACTATTTTTTATTTGTATAGATTTAACATCCTGGGCAAGAGAGGCCTGCAATTTAGGCTTCTTCAGCCATGGTGCAGTCCTCATTTAGGGGGGCAATGCACCCTCATCACATTGTGATGTTGTAAAGGCTTGATGTTTGCATTGCAATGTTGCAAAACAGTGGGATGGTGCTGTATTGTGGCATTGTATCACAGAAGCTTACGGCTGCATTGTTTCACTGTATTCCAATGATCTGATATGTATTGTGACATCACATTACGATGCTGTACTGGGATAATGTTCTGTGAAGGCTTGACACTGCATTGTGATGTTCCATTGCCTCAGCTTGCTGCCACATTGGAACAGTGGAATGTCCACATTATTAACGAACATTGGGACATCCCTCCAGAACTTCCATCTGCTTAAGGCTCTGGAATAATTGCTCTAATTAATGCAATGTAAATGCAAAAATACGGATTAGCTATACTTAACTATTAGTACCTATTGCTAATTCATATTATTGTTTACTACCTTGGTCATTGATTTGAGCTTAACCATGTATCTGACTAGCTTACCCTCTGAAAAAGACTCTTTTAAAAAAGGATCTTAATGGAAGCAAGGGCTCAGCCCTTCATCTCAGTGTAAAAGACCTCTCCATAACTGAGCATGCACCAGATAATCACAGAAAACAACCAAAAAAACAGAAGAGCTGAGATGAATAAAGCATACAGGCGCCTTTTGTGCATGTAGGTAGCGTGGCCGAGCGGTCTAAGGCGCTGGATTAAGGCTCCAGTCTCTTCGGGGGCGTGGGTTCGAATCCCACCGCTGCCACAACGTTTTTGTGCCTCCGTGTTTTGCAGGGAAAATAGGGATCGCACAGCGCCGCCTGGTGCTAAGCTGAGAAACTTATCCCCGCCTGGGAAGCATTGTGGGTAAGAGGAGGAACTAGTCTCCCCACGTGTCTGCTGCTGGAGTTACATCAACATGGCTGCTGCATGAGAGCCCCCGGGACCTGCACACACATTGCAACACGCCGAAGGGGGGGATCGGTGGCCTCCTCTGCCCTTGGAGTCCGCGCCACGAGGTAGGGGGAGCATGTGTGGTCCATTGTCCCTGCCCCACGCCTGCACAGGGCGTTGCAGCTGCTGTGGGGCGCGTTCCTCAGCAAGGCCTGGGCTGGGGTTCGCTCTGCCTGCTGCAAATCCTGAGCATGAGCTAAAAACTCTCCGAGGAGTCTGAACTCATTGCACGTAAAAAGCGCCTGGAGAGTGGGCTCTGGGAATAGCTGGTCAGCGCCAGGGGCTGGGTGTGTGCTGCGAAGCCCTCCCGCGGGAGGAGTTTGCCTGATTCGAGGGGTGACTGAACAAATTCACATTGTTTACTTATAATCTTTCTTTTTTTCCTGCCTCTCTTCTGTGTGCGGTTTGCAGACTGCTCTCCCTGAGATTGCTGCATGGTTACATCAGCCATCTCAGTCGCAGCCTGACACCAAAGGCTAGTTGTGTTCGAAGGCAAGGATTAAAAAAAGAGTTGGCACCCTCTTTGCCCTCAAAGTATCCCAGAAATATGAGAGAGTCGGATTTAATGTGAGGTTTTGGAATCTCTACTCCCTGAGGTTATGTGGTTACATCAGCCATCTCGTTGGGGAGGCTTATTCCCCAACCCCCCAAAAGTTAGCAGAGTTTGATAATCCCCACTCCTTCCAACTACTCCCACTATCCTGGTAGAGTGACTGGTGAATTGCAGAAGTACATGCATCTTTTTCTGGCCATCTGTTTTGTGGCTTATTTAGAAATGAGACAGGATGCAGTGCTCTAACAGGTTTCAGAGTGGTAGCCGAGTTAGTCTGTATCAGCAAAAAGAACAGGAGTACTTGTGGCACCTTAAAGAGACTAACAAATTTATTTGGGCATAACCTTTTGTGGGCTAGAACCCACTTCATCGGATGCATGCACTGGAAAATACAGTAGGAAGATATAGACACAGAAAACATGAAAAAATGCGTGTATATATCTTCCTACTGTATTTTCCAGTGCATGCATCCGATGAAGTGGGTTCTAGCCCACGAAAGCTTATGCCCAAATAAATTTGTCTCATAACAAGTTACCAAGTCATTCTTGCTCAGAGCAGGATTTTTGCGATCAATAATTTGAACCTGTATTTTAAATCCTGGCTGAAGATTTTGAGCTTGCCTTTCCTCCCCTGTTTACTGGTATCATTGTGCTGGGAGGAAGTAGGTTTACAAGTTGCCAAAAATAATAATTAAAAAAAAAACCTCTATGCTGGGAGAGAGTGGTGGCCTGTATGAGGGTCCAGCCTGGCTCAGCAGCTGCTGGGCACTGTGTGCCTGTGACATGGAGCTTTCACTGACTCATTGACCAGGTGACCTACTCTATGTACTGAGTTTGTTTTAATCACTTATGCTGTCGTTAGAGGGAAGTTATTTGCTGATTGTATTCATCCATCTAACCTGATGCTGAAAGAACAGGTTTAACACTTTGTACACAAATGATATTTATGGAAATGTTAAGGTTTTAATAGGTGATGCATACGTAATGTAGCTTACAGTGCAGCCTCTTTAAATCCTGACTACATTAACCTGCCTGGCTGTAGTAGCCTAACTGGAAATAGAAGCCTTGGAACACAGAAGGTCCCAATGTTTTGGTTAATTAACAGAATGTGGTTTTGTGGAACTATTTATGGATGGGCAAAAGGAGGAAGAGATGAAGTAAAGAACCTTGTAAACATTCAGTTCAGTTGTCTTTCTGCAGTTTTCAAACCAGCATAGGCTCTGTGCTGAACAGGGCCGGCTTTAGGCCGATTCCCCCAATTCCCGGGAATCGGGCCCCGTGCCTAAGAGGGCCCAGCGTCTTAGGCGCCTTTTTAATGTTTTTTACTCACCCGGCGGCGGTCCGCTCCGGGTCTTCGGCGGCACTTCAGCAGCGGGGGGTCCGCTCCGGGTCTTCCACGGCACTGAAGATCCCCCCCACCGCCGAAATGCCGCCGAAGACCCGGAGCGGACCCCCCGTCGCCAAAGACCCGGACCACCGCCAGGTATTCGAATTGGGCCCCGCAGTTCATAAAGCTGGCCCTGGTGCTGAACATAAACTAATCAGGGTCAGGGCCAGTGTCTGAATGAGAGACCTCTAAGAAAAACCTGGGTGCTACAGGATGTGACATTGGTAATTCAGAAAATGTCACGCTTCCCTCTTTATTGGTAATGAGGCAGAGCTTCAGTACATTATTAGGACAGCGGTTCTCATCCTTGTCCATACCATGACCCCATGATACACCAGAAAAAACTGACTCCTCTTGTGGCCATTTAAGATCCCATGGCATTTTCATAAGAATGCGAATAGATGTGTTACCCCGATATCCTGGCTAAACTTGCAGTTTAAATTGGATAGAATATTCTTCAGTTGTTCTAAATTGGGAGGCTGTTAACCAGCTGCTTCGTTCCATCCCAGTTAGCAGTGTTTCACTAGTAGGCCAAGTTAGAGCTTCGTATGTATTACCTACAGGTGTTTAGGGTGTTTTGAAGCTTAATTAACTAATAACAATGAGCTCTATAGATGGAAGTCCCTTTAGCAATCCAAAAGCTACCTAAAATTATTTGAGCCATCTACTAAATTGTAAGTTGTATGCTTTTTCTCCCAGTGTTTATCTTAATTTCATTCCATTACTCTTTCCACGGTTCATGAACTCTTCTTCTGGTTAGTGTATTTCTACTGAAAAGGTCTTTCTCAGACCTGTCTGTCTGTCTTCCTGTACTAAATGCCTGAATCTAATTCCATTTAATTTCCTTCATTGTAGAAAGTTGTATGAATATTATAAGCTGTATCAGGTAACAATGCCTCCTGTTCATATGCTTGCCATTCTGATATTCTATTAAAAGCAACCCTCTAGACATCTTTTATCCTTAAAGGAATTGGAAAATTGTTGTCTTCATTATCTGATGTTTTCACTAGTAACTGAGTCACTCCATGAGCTGGGGTAAGCGGAAAAGAAATATTCATTTCTAATTCTGTAAAACGTACACTCATGCTTACACTTTTCAAAAGAATCCAGTTTCTGATAATCTGATCTAATAGTCACCATTTTAATTGTATACCACATGCTGACAGTTGTGCCAAGAAGACTCCAATTAATTAAGAATACAGTAACTGAGAATGCAGAATGATCATGAACATTTTGTATTTCTGTAACATTTGAAAATATGCCAAATATTAAGTAGTAAAGTCTCAAATAGTGTTGAGGCAAGTAAGAGATATAGTGGGCTCAAGTGTCCTATGACTGAAATGCAGCCACTTCTGGAGTGGAAAGTGGCAGCCATTTAACATTGTAGAACTACTCTACACAGCAGTTTAGACATGAGGTGAAGAATATAGAATGCTGTATGCAGTTGAAACTGCAGAGGCAATGTAAGTAAACTGAATGTAGTTACTTGAGTTGAATTTTTGCCAGGATGTTGGAGTTAATGCCCAAGCACTATGGGATCTTTAATGACCACAAGTGATCAGGACTCCTGAAACGTTAGGTAAATAATCACACTCATTAATGTGACCTTTTAGGATTATAAACTTCCAGGTAAATTGGAGCATATTAAACCTGCCATTAAAATATATGAACAATGTGTGTCCACATGTAATTGATGAAAATGACTACAGTCATGCACACTCTTAGTATCTTGCTTTTACCCATGGTATATTTGCATGATCAGCAATGTGATCCTGGACACAACCTCTCTCTAGAGGCACAGGATACACAGCAAGTCCCATGGCCTGGGGATTAGAGGGTTGCCATGGGTGGTAATTCCAATTTGGATAGGATTTTCTTTAAACTTTATTTGTTAATTTTTGAAACTTCCTTTATTGATTTGAGGCTACCATGCGCCCTACCAGACTGATAGAGGCCGCTGTAGGCTGCCATTTATTGATAACTATTGGATTAATTAAACATTTTCTATTGCGATGGCAGCCTAAATAATTTGTAAACCTTGCTTATTTTGTTTATGGTGTTGGAGAGACAGTCATTGCTCCATTTGAGGGCCCTGGGCCCTGATCTACAATGAGACTTAAGCATTTAAACGCACAGCATCGGAGTTGCTAGAAAATCACAGGAACAGAGGGATCCACAAAGCCTAAGTTAGGGCCAATGAATGGGGAGAGATAAGGGCCTTACAATGGGATCCACAAAAGCCAGCACGCTAGGTGGGGAGCTGCCTAAATTAGCCAGTGGGAGATGCGGATGATGGGTGGGCTAAGCCATGCCCCTCTCTGAGATAGGCGCCTATCTCTGCTTAGCAATCCACAAACAGGAACTTGCCACCTGGCAGTTTAGATGCCTGTGGGGTGTCTTCTGGGAATGAGTGAGGTGTCTGCTTCACTCTGCACAAAACAGCCGGAGGAGGAGGTGGTGCTGCCCCTCCAACACTATAACTTCTATCCCAGTGGTTAGAGCACTTGTCTGGGATTTGGAGGCTCCAGGTTCAATCCCCAGCCCCTCCTTGGCAGAGGGGAAGAAAGGATTGGAACTGGGATCTCCTACCTCTCTAACCACTGGGCTGTAGGATAGCTTGATGTGGGGCTTCCTCACTGTCCTGTCCAAGCTGCTCCACTGTGGATGAAGAATGAGTGATTGCAGCAGTGGGACTGGACTCTGAATCTCTCACCTCCCAAGTGGGTGCCCAGAGCCCTGGACTACAGTGTCATAGTCTCTCTCTCTCTCTCTCTGGCCCAATGACTGATCCACTGCGGATAAATACTTACATAGTCCTTGGGCAAGAGAGTCCACTGTAGTCCAGTGGTTTGGGCATATAAATCCTTTTGTGGATCTGGGCCCTGGCTCCTTCCACAGCCCATCAAGGTCTTAACTCTGATTCCCCTCAGGTGGCCACCCATAAACATTCATGTTCAGTAAGGGCCAGATGCTACCAGGTGCTGAAGACTTTTTTAACTTTTGGCAACTTAAACGGGAGCAGAGGGAGCTCAGTATCTTGCAGAATAGGAACTTGAATGACACCTTTGGAAGTGTCATTTTATCTTTGCCTCTCTTTTGGGGGGAAGCTTGCTGAGAACACTCATTTTCCATCCCTGGTCTTGCTTTGCTCCTTTCGAGAGACACAATTAATTCTCCTTGCACAATTGCATGGGGCACATTTGAGTTGATAAGATCAGAGATGTAAGGTGGTAAGACCTTGGGCTGCAGATATTTTCAAAGGCACAAAAGAGAGGCTGAGAAATGTATATCAGACTGAGAATTCTCATTCAAACATGTTAGTTTTTAATTTCCTACCATCTGAAGTGCGGTAAATACATACAGTCACTGGACATTTATGCAGTGCACTGTCCATGTGCCAGTCAGTTACAATGCATTCATAACCTAAAATTAGGCTTGGCAGAATTCGATATAAATCGAGAGACATCAGTAAATGTCGATTTCAGCTGACACCCTGAAATAGATGGGAAAAAAAATCAATCGGTAACAGTTGGTGGGAGGGTAACAGTCATTTGGAGTGCAGCCTCCTCCCCCACCTCTTGCACCGGCGGGCTCTGGTGTCACTTCTCCAGTGGCAGTGCAGGGCACCCTCTGCAGCTCTGCTGTCACGGCCTCAATCCCATGACAGTGGGGCTTCAGCGGGCTCCCTGCATGGCCACAGGGATAATGATACATGATCCTTGGAGGCATAAGTTGTGGGGAACGCTGCAATCCTGGCCTAGTGAAGCAGAGACCATCCCAGGCCAGCACTGTGATGAGGAGGAGTTTGAGCCCTTGGCTGTGGGGGAAGCCGCCTTGCTGCTGAATGGTTCTGTCCCCAGTCAGGAGCTGTTCCATCGCAGGGTATCCTCCTCTGCAGCCAGGACTTGCCCCCCTCCTCACAGCCCTGGCCAGAGGGTCTCTGCTTTGACCTACCAAGACCGCAGCTTCTTCCACACCTGGCACCATCAGAGATCACCAGCCTTGCAGCCATGCTGGGAACCTGTGCAGCTCTGCTGTCATGGCCCCGTTCACGCACTCACCAGCCAGGAGTTTAGGAGCTGTCCCTGGACAGGAACTGTTCAGCAGCAACCCGCAGCCAGGGTTTTGTTGTCGCCTTTGTAGTCCTGGCTGTGGGTCTCTGCTGTACAAGGCCAGGACCACAGCCTTCCCCTCACCTTGCGCCCTGGTGTCTTGGGCCCCTTGGCAGTGCAGGGAGCCCCCTGCGGCCCCGCTGTCAGTGCTGTCCTATTCCTGGTTCTATCTCCCCTTCATTTCCTGCAACTGTAAAATAAAAATAGTTTAAAAATAAAAAAAAAATCTTAAATAACAATCAATATTAATTGTCAACATTAGGAAAAAAATTGAATTCTGCCAAGCCTAATTAAAATACATACTGTACAAAAGTGTCATAGCCAGCAAAAGAGGAGGAAGGAAGAAATAAGACCACACAAATTTATTCTCCATAATCTGCTTTCCAAAAAATAAAATTCCCTTCAATTGAAAGGAACTCAAACCGTGTGAACAAGGAAAGATCCTAGGCTGCACATGGTACACAAGATGGAAATTATGAATGGGGGAACTATAGCTCTTACAAAACCATCCTTGATACAGTACTTTTCCTCTCTTTCAGATTGTGCTAAGGAAGGACCTGAAACATTGCTTTTCCCATTTTAGCATGGCAAATGAAGAAGATGACCCCATTATACAAGAGGTAAATTTACATTGTGTCATTAGTGAGTGTATGGTTTTCTTGAAATTTGTTTTTCTTAGCCTTTTGCACTCTGAAGGAATGTTTCCCTGGGTTTAACTGGCATCTGATGCTCAAAAACCTACAGTACCTGAAGGAAATAGGTGGTCTGAACCCAGGATCAAGTGTACAGGTGTCCTCATTGCCAAAATAAATTGGCACTCTTGTGGGCAGACTTGGCATGGAGAACTGTTCTAGCCTTTGACCCCTGGGGTTGTGTTCCAAGTCAGGGATGAGGAACATTGATGGGTCAGCGTTTTGAAGCTAGCATCACTGCTTTATCTGTTTCGTGGATAAATACAGGATCAGTCTCCAGATTTATCATCTGGCATCTTTTATGTGTACTAAATTTCACTTTGGAAAGTTAGAACAATTTTAAATAGAATTACTCTTCTGGATTAGAAGCTTATAAAAATGAAATTACTGGTAAATGTGTTCACTGCTCCTGCTAAAACAAACAGTTGAGATCTGGTTCTGCTCTGAAAGGAGTTTTGGTCCATTCTGCTTTTAAAAGGATCATCAGAGTGGCTGTGGTGTCCTATTGATTTTTTTATGTGAATTCACACACAAGGGCCACTGTGAAGGTGCCAGGAAAGGGAAGGTATTCGGGGAGGGGATGTGGCCAGCAGGAGCGGGAGCTGACAGGACCACATAAGTTCCCAAAATGGCTGCCATTCTGTGGCAGTGCCCACTTGTGATATTCATGAAACCTCCATGAATTCTAGGTATTTGTGGCAAAGAGCTGGTAATGGGACAGATATGGTGTTCTGAGCATGTTCATCCCATCTCTCATTTTTAATTTTGCCTTTATGAAATGATATTAGTTAGATACTCACCTTACAATCACTATTACCAAAGAGAGACATGAGTTTCTTCTAGAGCTGTGTGATACTATGGTATTAGGTTCACACAAACCCCAATGAGAACCATTTTCCCTTGTCCCAGGAGAGGTGTGTTGGCCATGCCCTGAGTTTGCTTTGAGAGACCCCCAACACTCAGCCAAAGCCACTGACCTCTGCCTTGTGTCATGGCAAAAATATACAAAATTGCTGAGTTTCGTGTGGAAAATTAGCAGAGGATGGGTTTGCCAAAAGATTCATGGTCCTGACTTAGGTTCAGCATTCATAGTGAAACCCTAAACTAGGCAAGTTTCTCCCAGCTCTAGTAACTTGAGAACAGATGGCTACATTTTCAGTAATGTCTGAGGGCATCAGTAATCGTAGCTTTCAGTCTGGTTAAACTTGTTTCTTTTGCTTTGTTAGATTGACGTGTACCTGGCCAAAAGCCTGTCGGAGAAGCTGTATATGTTCCAGGTATTCCAGATAACTTCTTGGATATAATTTTTAAAGAATAATTATTTCATAAAGCAGTAACTTCTCTTAATGTTAACATAGATCCTAACAGCTCCTAGCATGCCCTAGTACAGAGGTTGGCAAACTACGTCCCACGAGCCACATCTAGCCCGCGGGACCGTCCTGCTCGGCCCCCGAGCTCCTAACCAGGGAGGCTTGCCCCCGGCACCTCCCCTGCTGTCCTCCCTCCCCCGCAGCCTCAGCCTGTTTGCTCCGTCGCTGGCACAATGCTCTGGGTGGCGGAGCTCCGGGCTCTGCAGCTGCGCTGCCCCAGGAGTTCAGCCTGACCCGGTCTCTGTGCTGCGTGGTGGCGGTGGTGTGGCCCGGCTCCAGCCGGGCGGCGTAGCTGTAGCACCGCCAGCCACCGGTGCTTCAGGCAGCACAGTAAGGGGGCACGGAGCGGGGGGATTGGATAGAGGGCAGGGGAGTTCGGGGTGGTGGTCAGGGGGCGGAGTGTGGATAGGGGTCGGGGACGGACGGACAAGGGGTTGAATGGGGGCAGGGGTCCCGGGGAGGGGCAGTCAGGAAGGAGGGGGGGAGTTGGATGGGGCGGCGGGGGTCAGGGGATAGGGAGCGGGGGTGTGTGGATGGGGCAGGGGTCCCAGAGGGGCCGTCAGCGAACAGGGAGGGTTGGATGGGGCAGGAGTGCTGGGGGGGGGAGGGGGGCAGATACGAGGTGGGGGCTAGGTCACGACCCCCTCCCCTAACCGGCCCTCCATACAATTTACGAAACCCGATGCAGCCCTCAGGCCAAAAAGTTTGCCCGCCCCTGCCCTAGTATGACTTCTACTGGGTGATGCTGGGCAGTTTCACTTGCTATGCTGTTTCCTGTGTGTTAGCACCTATTGGCAGTGCAAGGGTTTGTGACTAGTGTGGCAGCATTTGGTGGATTTCCCAATGTAGTTTCTTGCATGGGGCTGCAGACCTGGCTCAGCGTTGGGTTTAGGTGGGCCTGTTTAGGCCTTGGGCCATTCAAACACATAGTATAGTGCCAAAAGAAGGGATGGCTGGTGATAGTAAAGGGCAGAGAAAGAGAAACTGCGGTGGGTAGTATAGAGAGTTGCTTACCTCCCTGTATTGAAAAGAATGTTGGCTTCTCTGCTTTTGAAATTATTAATTGATACATCTATGAAGCAGTTTAACTCTGTATTGCTGCTCCTAACATTTATGCTCATAATTCCAGTTAATGAGAGCACTCTTTTACCAAAAGAAGTTGGTCCAATAAAAGATATTACCTCACCCAGTTTGTCTCTCTAATATCCTGGGTCTGACTCAGCTACAATAACACGGCGAACCTCTCCCATGTGTTATGGAGGAAGCAGTGACTTAGTGATTAGAGCTGGGAAATGGGAGTCGAGAGATCTGGGTTTGAATTCTTCACTCGGTTACTGAATTCCTAGAAGACCTTGGCCAAGTCACTTAATCTTTCAGTGCCTCATTTTTCCTTCTGTGAAATGGGGATATTAATACTCACCCACCTTTTTGTAAAGCACTTTGAGATTCTTGGATAAAAAATTCTGTATATCATGGTTCATTGGTAGGGAGTGTTGTGTAGTGGCTAGAGCAAAGGACTGCGAGATTGGATTTCTGGGCCCTCTTCCCAGCTCTGCCAGTGACTCACCAGACCAGTCAAGTCATTCTTCTGTGCCTTGTAATCATCTGGGAAGTAGGTATACATAAGTGGGGTGGGGAAGAGAAGGGTCAGTTAGTTAGTTTAATTTTTTGTGAAGCATGTTGAGACTTTGCATGAAAGACACTCTGTGAACCATTTTTGTTTTCTAGTATCCTATTCGTCCAGCTTCCATGACGTATGATGATGTGACGCATCTGTCGGCAAAGATAAAACCAAAGCAGCAAAAGGTGGGGCATCATGTAATGCTAGTCATCATGTAATGCTAGTGCTTAGGAAATATGAATTGTGCTCTGCTGCTAGGTGCTACCGCTATACATATAATTATTAATAATCAGCTGTTGTGGTGATGCAGCCATTTGTGGTACTGCATCTCTTAGGTTAGTTCTTTGAGTATTTGAGAAATTTTAAAGAGGGCTTTCTCCAGCATGGAGTTTGCTTTGGAGAGAAGTGGGTGAAGCAGTGATGCAGACAGGGCTTTGGAGCGGAGCCCGGAGCTGGAGCGTGGAGCAGCTCCGGAGCAGTAGAGCTGCAGGTTTTTGCCTGGAGCTGGAGTGGAGCCGGAGCACAGCTCCAAAGCCCTGGATGCAGAGGATACTCCTTTAGTATAAAAATACTGAAATCCCATCCCTGAGAGCCATTGTAGCTGAACATGTGATAATTCTAGTTCAGGTTGGGGATGCTTGTGCTAATAATCCGTATTTGAAAGAGCATTTTTCATAGGTCTTTATTTCTAGAGCACGTTTGGGTTCTGGTGACGTGCTCTGTATTTTAGTATTAGTGGTAGGGCTTGGTGCTGCTCTCACTTAGGCAAGTGTAAATCAGGAGTAACTCTCGAAATCAATGAGGTTACAGATGTATTGCTAGCGTGAGGTCAGAATCAAGGCTGTAATGTTTAATGGACCTTTCCCAAGGAGAATTCCCCTGTCTGTGTTTCGATAAAGGGCCCTTATTGTGCAGCTCTCTTATTTAAATCTGTGGGAGATCCACATGCCTCTGGAAGCTTGCAGGGTCAGGCCCAAGCTCTGCAAGGAGCCATATGTAACCCGGATTCTCCTCTCACATAGTTGTAAATCAGGAGTAACTCCACTGAAGCCAATGGAATTACACTGACATAAAACCACTGTAAGATCAGAACGGGGCTCTTTGCCACTAGATGGAACATAGTATGGTGTTTCATTGCCCAAGTCTTGCGGAAATGCATTGGGCTTCAGAATTTCTGAATAGACCTGGTGGCAGGAGAGAGGGAAGGGGGCCGGAGAGAGGGAAGGGGGCCGTGGTATTCTTACACAAAGCTGTCTGACAACCTAGTAATAACACAAACACACACGCCAAAAAAAAAAAAAAAAATTTTCAAGGCTGCCTAAGGGCACTTAGGCTCTCCACTCCCATTAATTGTTCCTCTAAATCCCATTTAAAATCTCAGACATAATGCCCAAATTCTGCCCTTCAGTGGCTATGTACATTTCTATTGATGTCGATGAGAATTATGAGCTGCTTTTGAGAGGCAGAGTTTGGCCATTAAACATCCACCTATACTTGGGTATGATGCACTGGAAAGGAGTGTGAGAAGAACACCTAAAGAAGGTGCCTTGTAATAGATTTGCTGACATAATGTTGAGAGTGACAGGGCTTGGGCAGCTGTAACTCTGAGCATGTTATGTGTGCTATTTTCAGAAAAAAAAATTGGTGATGTAAAGGGAGAGTCTTGAATTTTGGTCCTTCACCTACAGTGTAAATGATACATCTTCAAAAGCCGTTCCTGAAGGACAGATCAAATACAGTAGCTTTCGTTGGGCGTCTGCAAATGACACTGATATACAGCATGATAGTGTATATCAGTCCTGCAGAGACTCAAGCACCTGCTTGATCTTATGCAGGTGATTTGTCCTATTGACTTTAATGGGGCTGCTTGTAGGCATAATGTTAAACATACGTTCGTCTTTGTGAGACGAACCTAAGTTTGGTTGAAGATGGATGAATATTTGGTGATTACGCTATGCTAACTATTGGTTCTTTCTTAATTATTGGTGATTAGGTTGAACTTGAAATGGCCATTGATACTTTGAATCCCAACTACTGTCGCAGCAAAGGAGAACAGATCGCTCTCAATGTGGATGGTACCTGCACAGATGAAACTAGTACCTATTCCTCGTAGGTATCCTCTTTGCTCTGACATTCTTTTCTAGTCAATGGTCAGCTTTCCCATCAAGCTTTTAGGGAAGGGGCAGAGCAAGCAAATATGCAATCTGAAGGCCTGTTGTAATGATTTCAAGGACCAAAAAAGTTAAAGGTGTTTATAAACTCCTTCTCTGTTCAGCATTAAAACAGTGACACTTAGGTTTTGGGTTTTCTCTACAGAGGCCTTGGCTTACTCAGTTTCTAGCAAACACCCAAAACCATGCCTTGTTAAATTGAAAGTTTATTGATCGAACACAAGGAAGAAGAAGAAATTAAAACAGACATTTATATTGAAACTGAAATGGAATGACACTGCAAAACAGTCTTAAATAAAACATATTAAAGTCTCTCTCCTTTTGCAGACAAAATATCAGTCTTATTTTCGTTAACAACCGTTCTTTGATTAAAAGGAAGGTTTAATTTTACTGTCAGTCCTGATGTGCAAAGGATATTCACTTCTCCTGTGTTTAACAGACAGACACAAGGTGGAGAAGAGGCAGGATAGAAAAGGTGGGGGAAATACAGCTTTTGTTGGTGTTTTTGGAACACCGGCCGACTGGTCAATTGTGAATGGATACTTTGGCTGGCAGGTGACCATGACACCTAGTGCCTGGACCCTGATTCACATTCAGGTCAGGGATGTCATCTGATTGGGTCATTTCTCCTTAGACAAGACAGGGCTATGGACATCTCATCTCTTTTTTGCTGATGTAGTGCAGTTTAGGATTCAGTGGAAAACCGCGAGAGAGAGGAATTGCGGGCGCAGGCAGAAAGTAACACAAAGAGAAGGGAAACAGAACAGAATCTTAGGTGCCTCTGTGGTGCTGGCAGTTAGGTATCCCCACTGATAGGCTGAGGACTGGATGTCATGATGATATAATGGCTTTCAGGACTCCCAGGTGAAAAACAAAATTCCTTAAAGAGGAGTAAGGCCTGCTGGCCTTCCTCTCAGGAAGAATGTCCTTTGGTCTGGTCTGTTGCTTCTGTCCTGGGGTTGGGGAAGGTGAGGTGGGACGAGACTAGCGGAGCTGGGGGATGTTGAGCTGGCATGCACTGGGGAAAGAGATTTTTTTCTCCCCCAACATTTCTTTTTTTAAGAACCCAAAGATGAGA
This sequence comes from Terrapene triunguis, assembly GCF_002925995.2. Lineage (NCBI taxonomy): Eukaryota > Metazoa > Chordata > Testudines > Emydidae > Terrapene > Terrapene triunguis. Next base: position 15,767,089 of record NW_020664444.1, on the reverse strand, counting down.
AAAATGGGTGGCATAGTTCATCTAATTATTTTGTCCATCAATTAGCTTTATATCCTTCACACCAATTTTGGTCCATTAATTCCTGATCCCATATCTTGTTTATTAAGTCCAACCTCAGCACAGTCCTTGAATCGTGTCAGTAGAGTTTGTTTGTTTGTTTGGACTAATTTAGTCTCTCTCTGGTTTTCTTGCACTTGTTCATAACACCATTATTGAAAATAATTTGACCTATTTTCCATGGTAAATTCCCACGCAGGCTAAAAAAAGTTATACGTTATTCTGACATCTTTTTACATTTCAGCTTACAATTAGGGTTAACTTTCACAATAGGCCCTCTTCCAAATATGGAAAAATTTAGACATTTTAAAATATGTTGCCAAGACTTTCAAAAGTAACTAGTGATTTGGGGGGGGGACTTGGTCAATTTTTGGGTGCCCAACTTAAGACAGCTTTAAGGAGCTTAATTTTCAGGAAATGCTGAACACACCCCCTAAAAAATATAGCCACTGTATGGTGTCTAAGGTTGGGCACCCAAAAATCACTAGTCATTTTTGAAAATCTTGGTCTATACATTTTGCATTTTAAAAGACACTGTCAACTTGAAATTTTCAGTTTTTAAAAAAAGAGTTAAAAGTAGGTTCAGGTATCTCACCTATCCCTGAGTCTTGCTACTGATTTTTGTGAAATTTTTTACAGTTCCATTTTTCAGAATGTTTTTTGCTCCCCTGTTGCATCATGAAGGATGCACACAAACAACAGGGGAAAGTGGCTGACTGGCTATTCAGGGAAATAGTGAGTGTGACTATTCGCAAACTACTGTCGAATGTGCAAAAATTAGAGGCATATTTTTTTCTATCTAATCTCTTTTAGTTGCATAGTCTAAGGGTTGCTTATAATGACAGCAGGTAAAAATAAAACTCGGGAAGGTGTGCAATTAAACTTGGTGGCATTTTCTGCCATTGGAGAGTGTTATGCCTTTGCCCCTTGGAAAAATGACAAAACAACATCTAAGCCAAATAAATGTATCTCAGTGCTATTTCTAGCCATGAGCCATCAAAGCATGGGGGACATATATAAGTCTTGAGCACAAGCTTAAATACTTTGCTGAATTATGGCCTCTCTGGGCCATTGGTAGCTGTTAATGTAACCCAGTAGCTCTCCCAGAGGAAGGATCAAGGTAGCAGAGTAGCTGCTCCAGTGCCCCATGCTCTTGAGTGTCTTCTGCTGTGTAATTCCAGCAGGGCATCTCTGGATAGCTGGGAAGCCACCACTCAGCACTTTCTAAAGAGCCTCGAATTGAATGAGCACATGGGACAGTTAACATTGTAGTTGGGGAGCTGTAACTTCCGCATTACCCGTAGTAAATAATGCTGCAGAGTGGGAGATCAGCAAATATACATATAAATATGTATTTTAAAAGACTGGCAAGTTTAATTACTTCATTTTAGAGAGCGACAACTCTTTGCTTCTGCCCTTTAACGGTTGCATGTTTTGAGGTATCTGTGGACTGTAGTCATAAAGGTTTAATTTATTTACAGGAAGCTGATGGACAGACAAACTTTCTGCTCTTCACAGGCTGCGAGTAACGTTTCCCGTTATGCTGCTGCTATCTATAGAAAAGGTTATTTTTTTCTCCTCCCCCAACCTTATGAAATAAATCAGTTTTTAAATATGCAGGGTGTTTGAAATGAGAAAACTGTGTTCTTTGTCTCTAGCAGCCTCTGTTCCTATTTAGTGGCTGTCAATTCCTTATAAATAAGTTATCATGAGGGAGAACTTAACTACTTGGAGTGTTCTAAAGTCCTTGAGATTCCATCAAGGTGTTCTAATGACATTGTAAACAAGGTAACAGTTAGTAGGGCTTGTAGATGCCACCAGAACTCTACCACTGAATTATAGCCTCAAACCATGTACAATGAAGGGGATATTATTTAATATTGTATATAAATTCACTTCTGGCTCTCTATTGCTGTTCTCCCTTACTCCACACATTCTGCTCCTTCATTTGTTCCCCAAACCCTCTCTTGCTTGATATTTTAAAAACCTCTGGGAATACTGATGTTCCAAGAATTTCCTAAAATTGGTATTATATACATTTTTGATGTCACCTTATTCAGAGTTTGCTGTTGTTATAATGATGTAAATACTCTTTATTGGTGTGGAAAGCCAGGGGCTGCTGTAAACTTTGGATGCTGTGGAACCAGCACTGGGTATTGTTCTCCAGTTTGTGGCAGAGATACTTATTTAGAGAAGGGACCAAGAGGCATTACTGATTTCCAGACTCGGTTTAGGCTGTGAGCTTGAGGGTGGGCTTCAAGGCTGAATCACAGGTTGGGATTGGATTAGTACTGATCTTTCATGAACTGTTCTGAGATTTTTGGCAACAAATGGCAGAAATCTTGTCAGATCATCTGACCTTGTGAAATGTGAGTTTGAGCCATATGTTATCCAGGAAATGGGCCTCTTCCAGGCTTGGATCCTACCAAAAAGCAAATTGTAGGGGCAGGTTTGGACCAAGGGGTTCAAATCTGATACCTCTTTGAAATACTAAGGACTGGATTAATCTTCCATTTAAGAGTCTCATCTTACATTTAAATTTATTAAATTTGTATCTTAAATTTAAACTGTGACATTACAAAGGTGATAGGAAAATGAAAATTGCCAACTGTAGGCCTTGGAAAATAACTTGTAATTTTTCAGGTGAACTTCACCTCACTCCACTACATGGCATTCTACAACTGAGGCCAAGTTTCTCCTACTTGGACAAAGCTGATGCCAAACACCGAGAAAGAGAAGCTGCTAATGAAGGTGAACACATTAGAAGCTGTGTTTTCTTTGTTATGGAACAATTTGGTTTCTCTTTAGATTTTGTTATACTGATTTTATGGAGTTACTGGAAAGAGCTATTCATAGCTGAAGAAACACTGAGCATGTTTTAAAATATAATAACGTATAATGATTGGCTCAGAGGAAATAATTGTTCCTTTTAACAGTCAGATGAATTAAAGGTCTATAACATGAGACTGTGAACACATTATTATAATAATAAAACTTAACAGTACTTTTTTCATTGTGCTGCACAAATATTAGCTCATCCTCTCAAGACTCCTGTCAGATAAGTGTTGTAACAAATCTGTAGCCACCTAGGTCTTCACAGTTATCGCTGTCCTGCATTCCATGGGCATTTGGAACATCTTAACATCAACAGGAATTGAACTTTGATCTTCTTGTACCAAAAGCACAGGCCCCTATCTCGAGAGCTAAAGGAGAGTCTCCATTATGTATTAGCCTTGTAGAGCCTATGCCAGTGATGCAGTTCTGATTGCATCCAGTAGAGGGCAGTGGAACAGATATGCAAACTAGCCAGTACATTACCATATTGATATCCCTCTTTAATAAATGGGGAAACCAAGATACATAGGTTAAATAACTTACCCAAAGAAGTAGACTCAATGTCAGAGCAAGTTCAATTCCCAGCTCTGCCACAAACTTCCTGTGTGATGTTGTGTCAGCCTCTTCAGGTCTCTGTGCCTCAGTTTCCCCTGGTGGTGGTAATTTTTCCAAACCTCACAGGAGTGTTTGTTTGTGAGGTGCTCGTATAGTGTGGTGGTGAGAGATACAGCTACCAAGGTATTTATATAAATAGAGCTGAGGTGGCTGGCTCCTGGTCCTGTGCTTGGACCATGCCTCTCTCCTGGACTAAGCCTCAGAACAGTCATAAACTCTCTTGTGGCTGCTTCATCTTTGATGATATTTTAAATTCCATTTTCCTGGCTTGTTTTTTTTGTCAGCGGGCGATTCGTCCCAGGATGAAGCTGAAGAGGACATCAAGCAAATTACTGTATGTCTGAGATTCCTTATTACTGGTAGTTCAAGAAACTGTGCCCGGAGTATAACAATCCATACTGAGCTGACAGGGTTTAAACCGCAGTTGGTGCTCAGCAATTAAACCCGTTGACTATTTAATCAAGTCAACAAGTGGAATAATAAGGGTGGGGCTGTTGCAAAAGAGCATTTCCAGTTCAGCTAGTTCCTAGCTGTCTACCCCTGGCTTTGCCATTCAATGTATTTTCTTTATATAGCACACACATTTTTGCAGACAATTCCCTGTGCCATTTTAATCTGTGTCATTTTGAGAGTTTGGGGCACTGTAGTTAACAGTGATCAAATCTTGCAGGTAAGATTCTCCCGACCAGAGACCGAACAAGCCCGTCAGCGACGTGTTCAGTCCTATGAATTCTTGCAGAAGAGACAAGCTGAAGAGCATTGGGTCCATCTGCATTATTATGGTTTAAGGGTAGGTATGTTCTGGGTGCTCTGGAGGCCTGAATGCTCACGTACCTCAGTAGGCTCTAGTGTCATCAACATGCGTGGGGGCCTGAGTCTGAGGATCAAACCCAGGCCTTTGCTTGTGGGCTGGGCACCTTAAGGCATTAGATAAGGAGTTGCTCAGGGGAATCCAATCAGTTTGATGCCAGGAGTGGTAATCGACTAACAAAAAGTGTAAATGTGTCAGTGTTTTAAAATAATACAAACTCAAGCTTTCCCATGTTGTATCTATGCAGCTGTATGAAAGTAATGCGTCAGTTACCGAGATGTGATGTTTACATAGTGCAATAGCTGCATGTTAGAACAATGAGTATGGGATTTTAATAGTGCTGGAGAGCCTGAGAATGAAGAATTAAACTGTTTGAGATTTGGCCCATTTACTGTACATTGCAGTGAGTCTTGCTCTTCCTCCCCCACCTTTCTCAGGACAGCCGTTCCGAACATGAGCGCCAGTATTTACTCAGTCAGGGACATGGCATGGCAGAGAATACCGAATTAATTAAATCTCCCAGGTAAAAACTTTGGTCTAGTATCCTACGCAAATTGCAGTAATCTTTGAATATTTGTCAGGTTGTCATATATATTCTTTAAAAGTCTGGCCTGTATTACTATTAACAGTAGGTTGTTACAACAGAAAAAATAATTTTTTTAAAAAGTGGGTTTTTTTCATAATTTGTGGTGGGGGTTTTGGGTTTTTTTTGTATTCCACTCAGGCAAGAGAGTGAAACTAGTCATTGCCATTTTTTTAAGCCAGTTCAACTCTATTTCTTATGTGCTAACACAGTTCTATAATGCAAGGATTACAAACGCAGCTGGGGAAGGTTTAAATCAAAACCAGAAATGATTAAATTAAAAAAAAAAAAAAAAGTCAGAACTTTTATTAATAAATGAGTTTTTCAAAATCTATTTTATGATTTTTAATAGAGACTTAAAGTACTTGACAATGACTGTTTTTCAGCTTCAGATTTGCTTTTTGGTAGCTGTATGGGGGGAAAGTTTATATGGTGGTTACAGGAATCTGTCCAGAATGCAATAATTAATGCGGTTTTGCTATAATCTGGGGTAAACAAGGCCCAATAGTGAGAAAGCAGCAGGACATAGTGTTTTGCACTTATGGTGTTGGTGGGTTATTTTTAAAATTTGGCATCTCGTTGAACTGTCCTGTCTATGAAAAATTCTTAGGGCCAGATTCTGTCCTCAGTCACACTGAAGTGGATGGGTATTGCACAGGTGGAATAGAGGAGAGAATCTGGCCTGTTACTATATATCCAAGGTTTTTACTGTAGTACCTGAGTGCCTTGGAGTCTTTAATGTACTACCCTCACAACACTGCTGTGAGGTAGGGAAGTGCTATTATCCCCCATTTTATAAATGGGGAGCTGAGACACAAAGGGCATGTCTACACTACAATTAAAAATCCATGGCTTGTCCATGCCTGCTGACTTGGGCTAAGGGGCTGTTTAATTCTGGTATAGATACTAGGGCTTGGGCAGCAGCATGAGCTCTGGGACCCTTTCACCTTGCAGGGTCCCAGAGACTGAGCTGCAGTCTGAGCCTGAACATCTACACTGCAGTTAAACAGCCCCTTGGCCTGAGACCCGCAAGCCCGAGTAGGCTGGTGCAGGCTAGTTGTGGGTGTCTAATTGCAGTGTAGACATGCTCGGAGAGGCTAAGTGACTTGCCCAAGGTCAGTAAATGTGTGGCAGAGCAGGGAATGGAATCCTGGTCTCCAAAGTCCCAGTCTAGTGCACCGATGACTGCACCATCCTTCCTCACCTTAACTAAATTTAAGGAATGTGATTTAGAAATCTTTATCAGTGGTTACTGGTAACAGAATGAATTTAGTGATTTTGATTTCTTGCAAAACGCTAAAAATCATAGTAAACAGTTGTAAGCAAATGTTCTCAGTGTATATAACTACAGCCTTCATACATTTCTCCAGCACTGAATTTCCTTGAAAAGGAAAAAAGGCCTTGGAAGCTAATATTTACTTTGTAGATTTCACATAAATAAGATTGCACTAAGCGGGAGATCATTGTACTTTAGCCTAGAAAATCCTAATACAAGTATTTTAAGGCTGATACATTTTCTTTTCCCTTAGTGAATACTTAATGATGCTGATGCCTCCGAATGTAGAAGAAGAGAAGTAAGTGTTTGCATGGAATATCCTAACCTCACATTGGCTGGATGTTGTTTTTCATTGGCTACAGTTCTGCTTGTTTATTTCAGAGACAAACCTGTGGCTCCAAGCAATGTGCTTTCTATGGCACAGCTGAGAACTTTACCCCTTGCTGATCAGATTAAGATCCTGATGAAGAATGGTATGTGATATTTTTAAAACATTCCACTTCCTCACGTCCTTTCATGACCTCAGACTTACCCTCCTTTTCCTCAAATAAGTAGCCTTTCCTGGCAGTGTCTGTGCTGTCGTCCTACAGGGCTGAGAGTCTGTGTGGCTCTTTGTTTCTAGGGCTAAGTCTCAGGCTCTGAATAGTATCTCTTCCACTGCCAATCGAGTACGCTATTCCTCTAGAAGGGAAGATAGACACGTTACTTCTTGGAGAGCTGACACCTGCAATTTGGGCATGTGCAGCCAAAGGAGTACTCCTTGGAATAACTTCCACTCTAAGACACTCCTGTTGCTTCCAGGACACACCTGTCTCTGTTGATCCACTGCTGGGTAGTGGCGACAAAGCATGAATTTTAGCTCAGATTTTAATGCAGCCACCTGCCACTTTGGCTTTGTCCTTTCCCTGGAAGGTTTTCAGTAATACGTGCCTCTTGCATGTAGCCTGAGATAGCTTTAGCCCATCTTTCTGGAATTGTAATGATTTGACAATAGCAAGTGCTAAAGTTTTTTCTCTGGGTCTTATTGTCTTGTCAGGTGACTCAATGTCTCTCAAAAAATAGAATGGTATAGATGGTTTCTTTTATCTGTGTATTAATTAGGGATCAGTTAAGACAATTAACTTGCACACAACGTTCCCTGACATGTTTTCAATGCATATGCAGACTGACTGAAATGGAGTGCTTTTTCTAAAGTGCTTTTATTTTTCGGGAGCTGTGAAATATTTTTAACTGCTGATTTCATTGTAAATAGATGGGAGTCTTTTATATTAAAAAATAAAATGTATGTATCCATTTTTTAAAAAAACAGAAGTCCTTCTATGAATCTTTTAAATAGAACATTGAAAGCATCTTTAAACAACTGTGTTTCATCTTTTCCTTTAGTGAAGGTCATGCCTTTTGCAAACCTCATGAGTTTATTGGGTTCTGGGACCGATTCTACTGCAGTTTTACGCTGTATACAGCAGGTGGCGATGCTGGTCCAGGGAAACTGGGTGGTAAAGAGGTATGCCTTCTGTTCTTTGTTATCGTCAAATGTTAACGTTCCTGTTAGGAGTGGATCAGAACAATGACTTAGAATCCTCACTAACATTTTCCTGCTGTAATGTAGCTGAAAGCACCAGTGTCTGTGCTCAAAAACCCAAGTTACTTAAATACTTGATTAAATTCAATTCTTGTTACAGTAGTCTGTTATGCAGAAGACAAAGGACTGTTGATAAATGATCACAGGGCAGAGGCTGAGCTATCTAAAATTGTATCGAACTGTGATAAGATCTGTTTTGTTTGTGTATTGAGCCACTTCAATTCTTGGGAATAAAAATCTTTATTCCATCAGCACAGGATTCATTACTGGTTTATTGCTGTTGTCACTGAGAGCTGGTCTCGGGAAGCGTTTATCCATTTGATAAATCAAGAGTAGGTTGCTGGGTGCACCTGATGTTCATAAAATGGATTCTATGGTAGACACCTTAATCTTTAATACAGTAGGGCAGGGGTCCCCAACGCGGTGCCTGCGGGCGCCATGGCGCCCACTGGGGCATCCATGTGCGCCCGCCTGCTGGCCGCCGGAAAAGCAGCTGCCAAAATGCCGCCAAGAAGCAGCAACGTCAAGAAGCACTACCGCTGAAATGCCGCCTCTTGATGACGCTGCTTCACGGTGACATTTCGGCGGCGACGCTGCTTGACGTTGTCACTTCACGGCGGCATTTTGGCGGCTGCTTGTCCAGCGGCCACGGTCCTCGGCGGTTAGTCGTCCGGCGCCCGCCCCACGGAAAAGGTTGGGGACCACTGCCGTACAGCATCCCAGTGAGACTGCAGGTCTCAAGTGCCATATCCTTTTCATCCATATAGGATATTACGTGCTGGGAATTGCAGTCTCATCTTTAGGCCACATCTCTGTAAGAAAGATGAGGGTGAACACTAGTCACATTCACATTCATTGGCAGCCATTAGCCTGTGGACCACGCTTTGGCCACCCACGACCTAGGGCTGCAGCTGCTGCATGAATAGCCTGTACAGTGACACAGATGCACTCTACCTTAGATCACTCCAGAAAGGATGGCTGTCAGCCGGCTAATGCTGTATACAAGCTCCCAGAATGATGGCACAAGGGTGTTTATGTTGTAGCAGTTGCTAGTACTGTTTTGTGTGTGTCCGTGGTTGTTACAATACCGTCATCTTCCAAAAGAAAAAAGTGTTGGAAGTGTAAGATTAGCCTAATAGAGCCTTTTATTGTGAGGGTGAAAAACAGCTTTTGCCTTGATCAGGAGTGACCTTGGGGCTTTGGAGACAGCAAAGATGGAGACCACTTATGATGATGGATGTAATTTAATTAGTCTCACAATCCGAATGGGATGGGGTGGTAAGTGTCCCAGCTGGTGGAATTTATAGCATCTCTCACTTAAAATCCTTGAGTATTAAATTAAAATAAAAATAAACTAAGTCTGGTAGATAAATGTTTTGGCTCATGTAACCTTTGGGGATGTGTGGGGAAGCCATGTAGCCCAAAGCATTTGATGGCACACTTTTGGACATGTGTGCATTAAGGAAATTCACACCGTCGTAGCTAAGCTGGGGCAGACCCCGAATGTAGATGTGCTGTACCAGCATACAGTTTACATCTGTGCAGCTTATTTCTGTTTGTTACCAGATTAAACTTCACTGGTCTAAGCTCCTCTTTGCACTAGTGTGAACTGCAATGATGTAGTCACACCAGTGTGAATTCTCTTGATGCAGACAGGGCTTTAGCTTCATAGGAATTTGTGTAAAGCCTGCGAACTTGGCTGGATAAAAGGTGTCTTTTGACCAATGAATGGGCGCTTCAGGGCACATACACTCTGTTAAAAATCCTCACTAATAATATTTAGTTGCAATGCATCATAATTAATCATTTCCTCCTTTAATTAACAGTGATGTCCTCTATCCAAAAGATACCTCTAGCCCACACAGTGGAGTCCCTGCAGAAGTGCTTTGCAGAGGGAGAGATTTTGTTGTAAGTATAGATTTGCTCTGTTTGTTTTCCTGTGCCAAAACCCAAATAAGATGAAGTTGGCATAACTAACCACATCATTGCTAAACTGTACTGTTCTTCAGTAATCTGATGTTTGTTCCAAAGAAATAATCTCTAAATTACTCCTGAAGGTTTTGTTGAAGGAGTTAAGAGACTCAACATGGAAATATTGATATAGATTGTCACTTGCTATTCATGTGATTTGTTGACAAGTGTCAATCAGATCTAGGTGTCGGATCATCTACCTAATAAAAACGGTTATCGCGTTTAAAATATATGACAGAGACACCATCACGCTGACCCACTTAATGGCAGGCTCAGCAGAGAGGCTGATGGAGGCTGAACAGCCTATCACCCTCAGAGGTGGTCCCTCTAGGGCAGAATTGAAGGACCTTTGCAGGGCGATGCTAGGGACACACTGTACTTGCTATGCGTGCCCTGTTCAGTAAAAGGGCTTGGCTCCCAGAGCTGCTGATCTGGCACCTTTCATGAACAATAAGTGCAAATGTAAATTACGAGTACAAGACACACCCACACCCACACACACACCCAGCAGGGAACAGACGTCTTTTACCTAGGGACCGTATTGCGCTTTACAAGCAATCTAAGGAGAACTAATCCCTAAATAACTTCAACATTTGCCACGCTCTGTGGCTTCCATCCCTAATGGACAGATACGAGCATGTCGCCCTGTCGTTTTCCTATTAGAGCCGATCACCCCGATGTTTGCACTCTGCTTAGTTTCATTATTAACTCTCTTGGGCGCTCAGCTGCTGTTAGATTAGTCTCTGTGTGAGCCCAAACTGATGGTAATTAAAATTGACTTTCTGACACATCTTGAAAGCTGCTCAATGTGCTGCCATATGGGAGACCCAGAATCAGGGGTAACTCTTGTTACCGGAGGCCTGGGAATTAGGCAGTGCCCGAGAGTATCACATTTGAAGTTTTGGGGATTCTGGGGACCAAAACCACTGCACGTAGCTGAGTAGTGGAGCAGCAGTAACACTAGGCCCAGAGGAGGTGGCGTGCTCAGCACTCTGGTTGAATAGAGTGTGCCCTGCAGGAAAGCTGGCAGTTTTGGACCTATGAATAGCTGCAAGACGGGTATGTTCACAATTGTCTCCTTTACTGGAGTCAGTGATAGCTTGTGGTTTTAAAGAAGTGTGTGCTAGTGCATTGAGGGCAGCTGTGTCGATTAGTATGCAGGGGGAGAGAAGCTGAATAAGGTGAAAGGACATACAGAACCAGCCCAGTTGCTCGTGATTTTTTACACCCTAGGCTGTAACAGGGCAGAGAGTGGGGAGGGGAGGAATTGGTAGCAATGAGGCTTTAAATTCCTGCTCCCAACCCTCCAAAATGTATTAAAACCTCCATAAACTGAATTGGTCTAAGCTTGTGGGGGTGGTGGGGTGAGGTGTGGGGGGGGGGGGGGCAGTGGGTAGGAATCTAAGTGACTGTAATGTACTGGTGCAGGGCATGCACACTGCACTGCCTTCTACAGTGTTGGGTGCTGTAGCAAGGACTAAGGGAGAGGATGGGAGTCCTGCAGTGGTTGGCCTATAAAAAGGATATAAACTTCACTATTAGTGGCAGCTCATGGAGATTTCCTCTGGGGCAAGTGGCAAAACACATGGTTTTGGAGCAGAACATCCTGAGTTCTACCCCCGCATATGCCTGTAAAGTCCCAGAATGATAAGTGAGCCTCTTCAATGTTCATTAGGTTTTTGTCTTTTGTTTATTTTTTAAACCATGTTTAATTTAGATTTCAGAGGATCTAAGTGCAACTCCCACCACAGCTTCACCAAGGCAAATCTTGGATTTCTCTAGACCTTTTGTTTTGTGTCCTTTCTTATCATTCAGGAAAAATGTCTACAGGAATAGACCATGCCAGGTCTGTATTTGCCCCAGTTAACCCACTTGCCTGGCCGAGAATTGCCATCCCCTGCATTCTTGAAAGGTTCCTGGTTTCTGGTTATGCCGGTGTCACAACAGTGCGTCTGTTCTTTAGTAGTGCGGCTTCCTAAAATATGTCATTTTTCCCTCCTTTTATTTCCCCCAGATGTGGAAGTTTACACAGGATCGCTGGGTTGTGCGAAAGGAAGTGGCCACTGTCACAAAAGTGAGTGACAATTTTTTCTAAACCAGAGGTGGATGATAAGCAGTGGGTGTATTGTCAATAGCTGCATTTGTGGCTAATTCACACTGATGCTTGCCTTTCCTCCTAGCACCGCACACTGTGGTGACCCATTTTACTGCTGACTTTAGCACTGGCACATTTCACTGCTAATTCCCATTATTGCTAACCTTAGGACAGTGTTGCTTCAGATGTGTATTGCAGAGTGGAGACTGCGAATGAATGACAGAATCAAAGCGTTCAGTGTCCTCAGGGGAGGGAAGTTCTTAATTGCTTAAGAGCAACTCAGACACCTGATCGCTGAATCATTTGCTCAGGCATGTTAGTATCTGTAAAGTAAATGGGATTAGAAGTGAAAAAGCTCTGTAAGGATTTTTTTAAAAAAATCACACAAAATAAAATGACAGAATGAGTTAATTTTATGTAGGGATTTAATAATCTTACATTCTGAAATTTTCTAGTGCACTTTGCCAGTGGTGGAGATGGATGTGTACATAGAGGGTTGTTTCACCTATAGCTGAAATGCAGCCACCTCTGGGCTTTTAACGGCAACCAAGAAGTCTAAACTTCAGACAACGTTTAGATATGTGGAATATAATTATCCACAGTGCAGTTTGTTCAGGATATTGGGGATAACTCCCCTAGTTTTGCAAAAAGTGCCGCGGACTATTTAACTACTGCTTAGCTTTAGGTCCTATATGGTCCCTCCTGGTACTGACTCAGAGGGAAGACTGTCTCCTGTTGATTTGCCAGTATCTTTTCTTGGCAGTCTCCTACCCAAACCTTAATCCAGCCCAACCCTGCTTAGTTGGTGAAATCACAGCCCAGTTTTGTATGGCTGCAGATGTGGTTTCCCTGACCCGTTACACTCCTTTCTTTCTTTCAGCTTTGCCCGGAAGATGTGAAGGACTTCTTAGAGCACATGTCTGTTGCAAGAATAAACAAAGGCTGGGAATTTCTACTCCCTTATGATGAAGATTTTGTTAAAAAGCATCCAGATGTGGTTCAGAGGCAGAATATGCTGTGGATGGGCATTCAGGCCAAGTAAATGATTTGCTTTATAAATTACAGATGTACAAGTACCAGCTATCCCATGACTATAGATTGTAGCATGGTAATATTTTGATCTGCATTTCCTCTACATAAAGTTGTCCCTTTTAAAGGGCAGTTGTATGATGGGACTGTTCCATGGTTCCCAATTTCACTGGACTGTTGACCATCTCCAAATGCTTTAGCTCCTTTGGCATTTTTGAAAGGCTAAAGCGGAAATGTCTGTGTTCGGGTGTGGGAATGCCAAACTAAAAAAAAATACTCTTGTGTATTTTCTCTCTTTAATTTCAGATTAGAAAAGGTCTATAATCTATTAAAGGAACATTTGACACCAAAGAAACAAGATGGACAATCAGGTATATTAATGGTTAAGATCATTATGAAATCTACTCTCCCGTTTGTGTTTCTAGTGTAATTTCTGTGCATCACTGTTTGAGATAGATAGATAGATATATATTTATTTATTTATTTATTTATTTATTTTTGCATGAGTCTGCAGTTTCCCTTTGATTGTTTGGGGCAGATTCTGGGCTACGTTAAGGTGATCTTAAACCACCAGGGTGGGACAAAGCAACCTTAAAACTGCCCTATAGGGGCAACTGAGGATTCCCCAGCACAGATGAATCCATGCATGTAATGTAAAGCTAGTAGAGCTGACTCTACAAACAAATTTCCTCAGTAAGGGCAGTGCAGTCCTCCGAGTAGGAAATATTTTGGGGGAGGGGGCAGAGCCAGCACTCTAGTTAGTCTCACCGTTGTGACAGCCCCATAGTTTATAAACCAGTGGAAGTTAGCAGTTCCCCTACTCTGTTCTGCCATGGCTGATGATTAAACTATTAGTTTAAGAGGGGGTCTAAGGAGGTACAAGGCCTTCTCTTTTCAAGGCGATTCTCCACTGTTGCTGCCAGTGAAAGTTTAAAGCAGCTGTTCTGTAATCATAAGAGGTTGTGAAAACTTGAGATTCCAGGGAGATTGAACTAAGTACTTGGCTAGTTAACAGACATTGGAGTCCACGGAGACTGCAAGCAGAACTGACAAATGGACACATGAATACATTTCAATACCCTCTATCTTATCTGGTGGGAAGGATTAGGTGTTGGGTTATTTGGAAAAGAATTAGTAGGCCTAATGACGTATGTGCTGAGTATGTGCATGCAGTTTACTATAAAACATAGTGTACTTTATCTTACTCCCTTGGTACTTAAGCTTGCAATTCCTCTATCACATCCCCATTTGCTGAGAATGGATGTACAAAGGTGGCGGGATTAGGGAGGGAGAGCACTCCCCATTTCCAGACCGGGTAGTTACTACAGAAAAGAGGTTCTCAATCTCTTTCATGCTATGGACCAAATCCTAATAGAGAAGGTCTGCTGGATTCTCAACCTACCCTCTGATTAGTGATCACTCAAATCACTTTCCCATCCATTCTCCCATTTGCAAGCATGCAATATCTGTGTGGTAGCTATAGCAATTGCTCCAGCTGGTTTTCTCCTTGCAACAGATTCTATCGGCATCCAGCCTCTCTTGAAAAATCTTCTCTTGCAAAGATGTCAGGAGTCTAGGGGCGCAGGCAGAAATGTGTGTGCAATTCCTGATTCACACAGGGCTTTAGCACTTGCACAAGCATGTTTTCCCGTGGCCCTGGGCTTTAGACTTCTGAAAAGTCAAGCCCTAAGTATCTTGCTAGCAGTTATTGAAATGGGTCTCTGCTTGTTCAATTATTTTAAAAACAAAATCTAGTCTGAAATCAGTTTGGGGTCTTGGATCTCTGGAATAAACTGTTCAGTGCCATTAATTCACTAAGGTCTGTTTAATAAATATACTGCAGCATTAATGTCCAAGATTTTCTGTTAACAGTGTTGTATTCTTGTATCTTACTAGCTCACCCACTTCTGGTTTCTGGGGAACAAAGGGTCAATATGGCTAAAGCAAAAGTCAAACAGAACTATGGGCTGCTGGAGAAAGAGTTGCAAAAGCAAAAGGCAGAGGGCAAAGCAAATGACTCTCCATCCAAGATGGATATTTCCAACGTCCGCATTAAAGAGGAGCCTGTGAGCGATGAGGAGCCTATGGACGCGTCCGCCTATGAGAGTATGAACAATGGCATGGTCAATGGCATCCATTCAGAGGAGAACTCCATGGACTCATTAAATGGCCACTTGCCAGGCGGGTGCACGGATCGAGTTGCACAGGAACTGAAAGCGTTTGTGATGACGACGTTTAAGAAACAGTTTGTTCTCACTCTGAGTGAGCTTAAACGGTTATTTAATCTTCACTTAGCCAGTCTGCCCCCAGGACACACGTTGTTTAGTGGCATTTCAGACAAAATGTTACAAGACATGGTATTGGACACTGGCTGCAAACAGATTTTGGTGCCTGTAAGTATCCTCTTTATATTGTACAGGTGGGGAAGGGCACAAGTGCTGAGTGGCTGGGGTGCTTTTAAACATACCGTGACCTACACAGTGCCTCCACACTGTGTGGTTGGGGCAGATATCCCCCTGAGCAGCTGCCCCGGTACCTCGGCCCATTGAAATTGGGGCTTTGTCTGGCTGACTTCCTCCTTCCCACAATCTTTGCTTGAGTGCTGGCACCCTGCAGTGCTCTCCTAGTCAGCATAAAGGAACTCAGAGGTACAGGTTCCTATGGACTGGACCCCAGTGCTTCACTACTTGTTATCCTCACGATTCCATGGAGCAGTCTGAAGTGATCCAAATCCCAGGTCCATTTGCCTTAGCCAGGGCTGAACAAGCTCCCAGTTCTCAGGGCTGCCGTGGAAGGAACAATGGTCTCTGTTATCTCGGGCACAGGACACACCTGGCAATACAACAAGTGGCTGGGAAAAGTATAGCAGGAGTCGCATGCTGTGCCTGTGCCACATTTCTTTGGTCACTGGCTGTTAAATTTCCTTTCCTTGCAGGCGTTTCTGTGGCTGCTGTAAAGACAGGGAAATGTTTGTAGGTTTGAGAGCTAGGACTTCCTGCAGCACTGCATGAAGATAGCTCAGTTAGTGGAGGGAAGAGAGCTACCATTGTAGTGAATGCAGAGAGAGCCTGAGGGCGAAACCAGTTTACAAGCCAGGTAGCAGTCCTGGTCAGTTTGCAGCTAGGGAGAGAACTTGGAGTCCACTGCCTTTAGGGGGAGAGAAAAAGAGAAGGGACAGTTGCTTGAAGGAGGAGGCAGGACAAAGTGCAGGAGGAGGACAGAGTGCGGGGAGCAGGAAATAATTCAGAAGTAGGACTAGAGCAGAGGAATTAAGACTCAGCTAAGGAACAAGGCCTGTTGCAGGGAAGTAGGAATACTATAGTATGGTGGCCATGCATTGTAGGTATACAGTGTAGCAGCTGGGAGTTAAGTAATGGACTTGAAATGCTGCTAGAGCGAGTCCCCAATTAAATGATTTATTCTCCCTTCTGCCCGGTGACTACTAAATCCTGGCTGCAGCCCTGCCCATCCTGGCTGGTTTTCCACCTGGAGCCTCCTCCTGTGGCTGTTGCAGGGTCTCGCTTTCTTTCATGTGCCATGTGATGTGGCTGCATGTACTGCGAATGTTAATTAGCTGAGGCCGCTGCTGGCGGGGTCACTTCAGGTTGGGTTGGTTTTGAAACTTTATAAATTACTTCATTATATTATTACTTAAACTTCGTGGGGAAGGAAGGGAACATACTGTTTTTT
The DNA here is from genome assembly GCF_002925995.2 of Terrapene triunguis. NCBI lineage: Eukaryota > Metazoa > Chordata > Testudines > Emydidae > Terrapene > Terrapene triunguis. Next base: position 15,750,545 of record NW_020664444.1, on the reverse strand, counting down.
AAAAAACAACTCCTGAGGAAGTTGGACAGGTGAGAAGGAATTGCCTCTCTGCTGTGGAACATGTAACAGAAGAAGCTTTAAATATAGAACCTGATTCAAAGCCAAACGTTCCCTACTGAAGGGACATGTGGAGGCTTTTAGGCCCATCCAGCCCACCAGAGCATGGCGTCCGTTGTCTAACGTTGGCTGCAAGTGCATTGGTTTTTCCTAAAAGGCTTATTGTGAGCCTTGTTGCAAATCCCACTGTTTAGAGAGAGTCGCTGCACTGCTGCAATCACCAGCTTAAATCCTCTCTACCAGGAGCCCCTTCCCTTACCTCTCGCAGAGGGGGTTGAGATTAGTTGGGGCGTGTTTATACTCGCCAAACACTCCATGTGGACATAGGGCTTTCTTGGGCATGGGCTGCTTCCCTTGGTGGATCCTTTGAAACCTAAGACCTTCTTAGCAGTGCAAGGACCTTTCATTTTATCACTTGATACAATAATTGCATGTTAATTTTCTGAAATGAAGTTGCTCCAGTGATTAAAAACTAATGAATTGAGGTAATGAAAACAAGGCCCTCCAGGAGGGGTGCAGTCAAGCTGCCACATCAGAGAAAATGCATTGCTAAAAACTTGGTTAAAGCCTTTACCTGTTCTCTCCCATAGAAATGAAGGACTGACTCTGACCTGATGCGCTTAGAGTTCAAGTTAGTCTAATGGTTGCTGTGTCTTTGTACTAGAACCCACTGAGATGCCACTTGGCTGCAAACGAGGCCATTAGGCACCTATTGTGGAGGTACATTGCTTGCACATGCTTGGTAACATCTTCAAGCCAAAAGCAATGCTCAGTCATTAGTGGTGGGATCCAGAGAGAGAGTCTCGGGTAGGCCTGCACTTGAATACAATTGGCTATTGTTTCCTTTAGCCTAAGCTTCCAGGCAACCGGACAGGCTAGGGCAAGAGAAAGGAAGCCTTGAACAAATACTTTTGCTGCATAGTCATATTCAGCACTCACACTTGGAGTGAGCCTCTGTTTGAAGTTCCACAGTCCCATGGGGAGGATGTTTGCACACAAGGAAAATCCATTAACCTCCTTGAGTAGTGGCACCCTTCCCCCTCTTATGGTTGCTGCCTTTCGGGCTGTGGGGACATGGTGGCAGCCTTCCCTCACTGGGATCCCTTTCCTAGGTCTTTGAAGGGCACTGTAGGGCCACTCCACCCATCTTGTGTCTTGATGGGAGCATTCTAGGAAGGATTGCTGGCCTCTGCCCAAATCCTGAGGCGAGTCTATGTAGTGAGATTAGCAAGAGAGTGAGATGATCTTGGCAATAGTGTCTTGCAGACTCTTCACAAAGGGGGAAGATGAGAAGATTTTTCTTTTTTTATCTCCCAGTCAGCTGTTTCCTTGAAGGCATTCTGGCTGCTGAGACTTGGTAAAACTACATTGGCTTAGAACCAGAGTTCCTGAACGGCCAAGATAAATGCAGTCATAGTAGTGTGATTTGGTCAGGGAAAGAGCAGCTTGCAGTACAGGTCTGTTTCAGAGATCTATCAGACAGAGAAGAGCAGGTGATATGTAACACAGTGTTGGAATAAACACTTCTTGCTCCACGCATTGTCCCTCTCACAGGCCTTGACCATAACTCATTTTCCTGTGAGAATCTGATGTGCCTGCTTTTATCTGGGATATGCATACCATAGGAGGCCAGCCTTTATTAGCCAGCATTCCTTTGAGGAGAGAAATGTTTGAAGTGTCAAGAGATTGTAAAAACAACAAGGAGTCTGGTGGCACCTTAAAGACTAACAGATTTATTTGGGCATAAGCTTTCGCGGGTGAAGAAGTGAGGTTTTTACCCATGAAAGCTTATGCCCAAATAAATCTGTTAGTCTTTAAGGTGCCACCAGACTCCTTGTTGTTTTTGTAGATACAGACTAACACGGCTACCCCCTGATAAGAGATTGTAAAGTTTGTTAAAATGTACATGTGTCTCACAATATTAGAGCAATGCAGGGTTCTGAGCTGCTAATCTCACCAGGTAGCTCCTACCAAACACAATTTTCCTCTTTACAGTAAGATTACAGATTAAGTGTGAATGTAACTACTAGGATTTCTGGCACAGTCATCTAGGGCTCTCATCTAAGCCTGTGAGGGGTGAGAGAAAAGGTATGTTTCGTACCAGCTAACAGTTAAGTGTGACAAGAAATGGAATGGAACAAATGACAGTCCCTGTGCCATAGGGTAGGGGATCTGAATGGGCTTGTGCGCCTCCGATGGTTGATTTTGAAAATTAGGTTGTCTGGCCAGTTGGCAAGGAATGAATTCTTAGTGACCTAAAGGAGGAAGCATGTCAAGAGTGAGAGCATGCTCTGAGGGAAGATGTTGAGGCTAAAAGAGTTTTTTTTTATTTTTCCATGTAAGCATTTGTATGGCATGAGAGTGGTAAGGTGGGGGCTGCTGCATCACTTGTGAGGTGGAGAGTGGCGCAAGGGCACGGCAGCTGAGAAAAACCAAAGGCTTGTTTCCCTGCATGGGTGCTTGAAATGAAAAGTGTTTCATTTTCTGAGTCTGCAATAAGCAAGTGCCTGGCTTCACAAGCAGTTTACTGCTCACTCTCGCGGGATTGTGTAGCCTGTCCACAGGACAGTGATGAAGGATGTTTCAGCAATGCCGTGTTTTTCCTTCACCCTGTGTGGGGTAAAGTTTTTCCATGCTTTTGGGGCTGCAGGAGTGACATTTGAATACCTGTCTAATCTAATCTGTCTACTGTATCTATCTATTTATTTTTTATTTATAGATGTGTATTACTGTAGCACCTAGGAGCCCTAAAAACTTCTAGAAAGAATGAAATCCTGCTTCATGCAATAGCAGAGAACAGCTCGGAGAGACTTTTAGCTTGGAAGCAAATGTGTCTGTCAGTTGCTGCTTATAGGAGAGAACTGAATGTTTTGTTGCCATGAAATATCCTTTAACATTCAAGCACTGGAATCGCTCTTTCAGTGTTTAGCAATTGCATCCAAAGGGTGAAATCCCCCCGCTGCCCTGGCCTCAGTGGCAGAGAGCCTGCACGAGCCCTGTGTGCCAGTTAATTCCCACTTACACCCTCAAAACAAAGCTTAAGCAGTTCATATGCATTGTGGGTGGATCCTTAGTGCATGAGTGAATTTCACTAATAGTGAATAAAGGTGCCGATCAAACATGACTTTGGCTTAATTGGGGCAATATAAGGCTGCTGAAGTGTTCCTGGAGCTTCCAACATTCACTCATTCAAGATGATTTGTTTTAACAGCCTGTAACTAAAATTAAAGCAACCACCCTGACTGGTGCAAACTGTTCTTAGTTTCCCCCACAGATTCATGCTGTTTCACCGGATGAACTAAAGGTTTATGCACTTTGGGAAGCTGGTGACATTTACGACCAGGTAAAGGCAAACATGGCTGTTAATCTAGCCAAGTCATTCCCAGGTTACTGGTTGCTGGGAGCTTGGTATTATTTGCATTCTTGCTTTTAAAAGTGATACAACAGGCTGCCTCCCCCTCCCCCACGCTCGCCCTTGGGGTCTGTGATTTCCAGTGCCAAGATACTCCAAGCTGGGAGGCAGTGCTCAGTCCACAGTAGTGATGATTGCTTCACTGTGGTATGGGGGAATGGACAGAAGCAATAACATACGCTGCTCACTAATTAAACGCTAGTGTAAATAGCTGTAGACATGAGTAGCACCAGTTCGCTGCTCCATTCAAACCAGGCCTTAGAGCATATTAAACTCTGTTCCTTGCTGTTTAAAAAGTCAGCATTATCCAATAGTTACCCTGTGGCGATACCTGAGGGGTCAGAATTTCCTTATAGCTAGAATGGTAAGTAACTGTGGCACTTGTGGGCATACACTGCCTTTTTAATTGTTACCACTGTAAATTGAGTGTAATGGAAGCAGAAAGTCTGTGCTCACGATATAAAACAGTTTTCACAGGAAAGACCCCCACAGCAGCAAGCTCTAGATGTTCATTATAGAGAGTCTAGTCAAGTGGAGTGAGCAGACGGCCAGGAACTCCTGAGTTCTAAACTTTGCTCAAATTCTATCTCCATTAATTAAACTTTCTCTGCCTCAGTTTCTCTGTATGAGGGGGATAATACCTTCCGCACAAGGTGTTGCAGGAATTAATTAGCTAACATTTGTACAATGGTTTGAATACAGAAATACACTGTACATGCTAAGTATCATTTTTATGCTTGCTATAGTTCTAGCATGCTAGTATGGGACTGTTTGGAGAGGGATTTCCTAAGGAAGATTCTGAATGTGTTGTGCCAAATGATGTACCTAAAAGCTTGTTTGGAGCTGATGGTGGTTTTCTTGTTTCATGTTTAGAAATATAATGCAGATAATTTTTCTCTCGTGTGTTAAAATAAACTTTTGTTTTAAAGCATCGGCAGGTTTTGCTTAAAATCTTTACCAAAAATTATCGAGTGCGCAGGAACGTCATCCAGCATCAGTTGAGCCAAGAATGTGGAGAGGATCTAAATAAACAGGATGTGGATAGAGTGATAAAGGTAATGCATCAGTTTTAAAAATCATGTACAAAGCTCTTGTTTAATGGTGGTTTTGATATAGTCAGTACCAGAGCTTTTAATATATTGGCTTCACAGAAAGGACCAGATTCTACATGGAGTTACATTAAAACGATGGTGTTGCTAGCGTGGTTTCTGTTATCATGTGGTTAGGGCCTTATTTTCAATCTGTTTGATGTAAAATATACTTGTTACATTCTCACTTTTTGCCAAAGGGCACTGACTTTTTTGAACCTATCATCATATGGTGTTAACCCAACAAATCTTTTTCTGACGTGGGCTAACAATGAATACAAAGTGTAATAAATGTACTTTCACGATTATTATTAAACGGTACTGCGTTAAACATTAAGGGGGAAATTTTCAACATGACCTGTTGTGAGCTTAGACATGGGATTCTCATTAACATTAATGAAAGTTGGGAAGCACAGTCCCCACACATATCAAATTAAAAATACATCCCCTTATGCTCAAGGGGAGTTTAAAGTTACATAGGCAGCAATCAGCAACAACAACAAACCCCCCCTTTATCAGTTAAAACATTTTATGAAAGAATGTTTACCAGTTTAACCCTCATGTATGCTCTGTCTTTGAAAGAGCCACCCATTGTTTCAAGGTGTTGCAAAACATACAAGGAACGTCTGGCGGGCCATACAGGCGTTGATTAACATGTATTAAAGTGGTATGGTGTTGCTAAGTAGAAATCCACCAACTCATGTAACTTTTAAATAATTATTGCTAGGAATTGGGTCACTCTGGCACTAATTTCAGTAAATTACATTCTTAAATGCTTTCCAGAATCCAGGCCTGTATTGTAGATTAATTGTGCATTGGAAAGATTAGGGTTCTGTTGCTTTGATAATATGCAGTCTGGCTTTATTCAGTGTCCCTGGTCTTGATTAGAAGAATCTGGTCTTAATATTTAAGATGAAACCTAAAGCATGTTGAACCTGTTCAATGTAACACACACTGCTGGTGCAGGCAGATTTTTAAGAAGATAGGTGTGCCTAAACATTGACTATAACCAGGAGTGCCCAAACAACATATGTGCACATTTTCATGATACAGCTATTTAACAAGGAGTATACCTGCTTAGGAAGTAAATGCACTTTAAGTCACACAGCTTGTGCATCTGTATCACATGCCCAACACTGGGGTGTGTGTATGTGTCAGTCTTCATTTTCCCCTGAATACAGGTGAGTCAAAGCTGTGCATGAAAGAATCAGAAATAAGTCTTGAACGTATGATTAAAAACTTGGTCTGCAGAATAAACTATGTCAACCCCTCTTTTCAGCTTGCTAGTTTCCTTCGTTTAAGGTTGAGTATTTGCAGTGTACTAGGCTTCTGTGGTCTGAAAGGTGTAGTAACTTACAACAAAACAAAAACTCCTTTCCCTTAAAGCTGTGCATTTTCAATCATAAGGGGTAAGTCAGCTGTTGTTGAATTTACCTACTGTAGAGTGTGTGTAAAATGAAAATTCAACACAATTGATGCTCTCAAAACAAAACACTCAGTTCATGTAGATGCCTCAGGTATCCTGAAAATATTTGCAGGTGTGTGGCTAATAATAATTTGGTCAAAATATAATCCAGTGGTTTAATAGTTCAGTCTAATAAATTGCTTGTTTGATTCTGCACTGTTGCCTTTGGTGATTGCCTGTTCATTCCAACCCTCTCCCTCTCTGGCTTTTCACCTCAGCTTCACTATTCAGCTGCCCCTCTGACCCTTTTCCCCTCACTCCCACTGCCCTTCGAAGACCCCTCTGTCTTCCGTTTGACTGACACCCCCCCCCACACACACACACACACAAATTGTGGAACTAACATGTTCCCATTATATTGTTCACTCTGCTTCTGTGGTTCTATCCCTTACCCCCACTCTGTGTCTAAGACCATACTGGGTCAGACCAAAGGTCCATCTAGCCCAGTATCCTGTCTTCCGAAAGTGGCCAATGCCAGGTGCCCCAGAGGGAATGAACAGAACAGGTAATCATCCAGTGATCCATCCCGTTACCCATTCCCATTCTGGCAAACAGGCTAGGGACACCATCCCTGTCCATCCTGGCTAATAGCCATTGATGGACCTATCCTCCATGAACTTTAGTTCTTTTTTGAACCTGGTTTATAGTCTTGGCCTTCACAACATCCTCTGGCAAGGAGTTCCACGGGTTGACTGTGCATTGTGTGAAAAGTTCATGGAGGATAGGTTCATTAATGGCTATTAGCCAGGATGGTCAGGGATGCAACCCCATGCTCTGGGTGTCCCTAAGCCTCTGATTACCAGATGCTGGGATTGTATGGAAAGGGATGGATCCCTTGCTCATTCCCTCTGAAGCACCTGGCATTGGCCACTGATGGAAGACAGGATACTGGGCTAGATGGACCATTGGTCTGACCCAATATGGCCATTCTTATTTAGGGACTGGCTGCTATTCTGGGTTTGTATAGTACCTAGTACAATTGGACTCTGTTCTTGGTTGGTCTTTAGGGACTATCATAACAATAAATTACAGCTTCAAATGGCCCAGTTCAACAGATGGGCTGCAATCTTGCAACCCTGACTCGTGGAATTAGTCCTATTGCTGGATCCCATCCCATGGTTTAACTAGTGTGCTCCTAACCATGTGAAAAGTTTTGAATTGGTCTAGTACTCCTAGAACCATCATAGTTAAGGTAGGGTTGATGGGCCAAATTCTGCCCTGCTGTAAGTGGGTACAATACATGAGCCAATGTTGCCACTATACACTTTTGATTTTTACATTGTCTGCTTCTTGGAATCTATATTGTGATTTGGGAGCTTTCTGCCTCTGCTAATCGGTAATACTCTAACACTAGACTTTTCAGTATTAGTAACTGCTTTTCTCATTCTCCCCAGGACTGCTGTGTAAGCCATGCTGGAATGTGGTACCTTAAAGGGACAGTGCAGTCTTGACAACAGTGGTGTGCTTTTCATTCCATTATCTCCAAGACAGAGGAGGAAAACTGTAGTGGGCATAGACAGAATAATGCCTTTGCTTCAGGGAGCAAGGGGCAGAATCTGACCTACTTGTGGCCACATGGCCACTGCAGAAAGACGGTTAGTGATGTCAACATTCACGCACTTGTTTGCATGGCCGCCTAAACGCAAAGAGCATCGAGGAAGAAAATGTGGGACCCTATCTGCAATTTGATGAATTTGGGATTCCTAATGTATTTTGCTTCTCATTATTTCATTCTAATAAAATAAAAACACATACTGACAGACATGATGGAAAATCATGGTCTAATATTTTATTTAGTAATTAATGCCAATAAATGGTAAGTCTTGTTTACAAACATCCAACTTTTATTATATGCCTAGAAGGTCATGCTGTAGTTTGCGTGTTAAAGCACTCCCTCTTCCCACTTAACAAACAAACAGACCTATTAATGCTCATGAAAGTTTTATATGCACCTGGGTTTGTGGGGAAAAAAATCCCTGTGTCTTAAACGTACTAATTATACATAGCAAAAACAGTCTCATCAATTGTTTACATGACAAGTTGTTTTAAAAAGTAATTACATATAAAGCAGATGTAATGTATCCTACTTGATTTTTTTTTGCATACCTAGATGCAGGTAGAGCAAGGTAAGTAACCTTATGCACCATCTGAAAGGTGTCCAACTGTAGTTATCACACTTGGTGATGTAAAACCTATATTTTATGTAACTTTTTCAAATAAAATTTTATCTTGAAGATCGACTATGGCATCAGCCTCTGACCCCCATGTGTTTGTCTGTGAACAGATAAAAGCAATATAATCTTTTATGGACTAGAGAAAGTTAACAGAGAATGACTTAGCTGAGGGAGTGGGGTGGGTAGGGATAAGCTAAGTACTACATATGGTTACAAATCACTTTATTCACTATGGTAGCATCTAGAGGCCCCCCTGAGTAGGAGACCCTGTTGTACAAGGCACTGTTCAAACACAGTAAATAGTATTCTGCCACAAGGATTTTATTATCTAAGATTTAAGTTTAAGAGCAGGTGCAAGGATTGGAAAGGGGACATGGGCACTAACTAATCAATGACAATGGTGTATTTTTACCATTTCTTGTGTTTACTCTTCACTCTGCTTGGGCTGAAGATAAGATTTGAGCATGCAGCTGTAGTTTGTTTGTCTGGTGAAAACAATTGATAACCATAAGTGAGGTTCTGAGGTAAAGTGGGTTGTTTGGCTGAAATAAGTAAGTTTGTTCCAGCAGTTAAACCAAATAGGATTAATTTGGTTAGTTGGCTAAATAATTTACTGCATTTACATAGCATCTCCACCTTCCTATGGATAATATCCTATTGCCCTAATTTTTGAATAACTAAAACTCAACATAAACCTCTTGTGAGTAAACTAGAAAGTATCTTTCATTATTAGCACAGGAAGATGCTGTTTTATGTCCATCAAGAGCAAACTAGCTTCAAACTGATTATTGCCTCTGAAGTCGCATGTATTTTTCTGAATGCTTATAAGGTGATTGTAGCTATACTGATGGTGCTCAAACAAGCAATGACAATTCTATCTATTCCTGTAACTGTATCCAGAAAGTTTGTCAAATGTAGCAGCATTCATGAATAGATTAGTATTTATATATGTTGTACCTTTTCCAACACATTCCCGCTTCAGAATTAAGCTGTAACAAAATATTTTCAAGCATCAGTTACCCAAAAACAGTCATCTTTGCCTTCCCACTCTGTTGTCTCAACTTTGAATTTGATTCATGGTGAACTTGTCTTCATCTGTACTGTTAGCACCCTGTATGTTTTGTGGTGCTGTATAGAACAGGTAAGTGTTTGAAAGTTAGATGCATACTTTTGAGGAACTGGTAGGTTGAGTGACTTCCCCTTTTAACAAAAAACCCCCAAACAAACAGAAAAACCCAACCACTTATCCAGTGACAGCAGATGCTTTGGTGGTGCAATAGTTCTGTACCACTGATAATTTTGTTGTATATATGAAAGGAGGTTGGTATAGCCATATCTGATAACTGGCTTAGAAAAGGGAGGACTGCAGACAGCAAATGCCTGGTGTATACCAAGCTCCTCATTAAACCGTGATCCATTTGATTGCTCCTAGTAGTTACCCAGCTGTTGATTGATAGACATGATTGACAAATCAGATACTGAAGTTACTAAGCACGTACAGTACAAAATGAGGCTGAAGTGGCAGGAATGCTGATCATGGCCTTTTTCCTCCTTCCCAACCTGCCTAACCCTTCTTATTCAGTATTGAAATTACTCCCATCCCTAGCTCAGCCTGTGCTTCCATCACCCAGTTGTTAAATTTTCAAACAAGCTCCTTTGTGCTTTTGTCAATGTTGCCCCTCAGTTGGGAGGAGCTTCCCTGTACATGTCTTCAAAACTGTTATCCTCTTTCAAAACCCTCCCTTCTGTGATGCCTACAGACAGCGTAATGGCTGGCTACTGATGCCACAACATATACTGACCACTAGTGCCCCATTGTTTCCTTATACTGTCTCAATCCAGTTGTTGTCAGTCTTAGGCTATGTCTACACTACAGCCAGGATCAATGCTCTGAAATTGCTCCACCAGCCGTCGATTTAGCAGGTCTAGTGAAGACCCACCAAATCGACAGCAACGTTATTCATATAGCTGGAGTTGCGTAGCATAGGTCGACTTACCACAGTAGTGTAGACATAGTCTAAAACCTCTTTGGGCTAGGGCTTTTCTTTGTTCCATTTATACACACCTAGCCCAGTAGAGGCCTGCTCTGAGTAGGGTTCCTATTCCCAGGCACTACAGTAACACAAATGAGTGGTGAACCACTTGTGGCAGCAGGTTCCCATCTGCTTCTAGAGTCCTCCAGACTGAAAGTGCAGAACAAGGTGCTAACATTGCTGCCTGCACTAGATGCCCTTGCTACATAATGAGCAGAGAAACAGACAGCCATCCCCAAGGGTACAGAGAAGCCAAGCAACATGCAAGTTATAAAGGGAGCTGGTACCAGAGGAACAGGTACAGGGAAGCAACTTTCTCACCTAGAGGGAACTGGAATGGGGGAGAGGAAAAGGAGAGATTAGTCAACCCCCCCCCCCCCCCACTTAAGTCTTTAATTTAGTTCCCTAATTAGTTTTTTCATCTAAGCAAGGGTGGTATAGGCCAGCAAGTCTGTGAAATCCCTGCTGGGAGCAGGAGGTGAATCTATATATAAATGAAGATGCCATGCACACTTACTTTAAGAACTCCTTCTTTGCATTAGTTGTAGTTTCACACATTTGGACAAAGTTAGCAGCACACGCCCAGTAACTTTAGCTGTGGGGATTTTTGCCTTTCGGAAAAGTATTCATAATTTAGAATTCTTTTTTTAAATAGGGGTTTATTTCAGTACACAACTGCTTACAGTGTAAGTGTCTAACCTGTAAAACTGAATACTGTCTTACTGAAGGACAAGTATAAAATAACTGGAGACTAACTTACACTGTACATGAAGCAGACAAGAATTTATAATAGCAGCAGCAACTTAACGACAGCTGTAAAGTTTCTTTTAACATCATGTGCCAACAGTTTGATTTATCTAGGCAACTCAAGTAGCCAGATGTTTATCCATAGCAAACATTGACTTGAACACTCGACACTTTAAAGAGTTAAGCACATTACTACTCTTGTAAAATTATCAGATCACCTTTTAGTGCTGGTTATCTGGCTTCCATTCCTTCTTGGTTTCTCAGCCTTTACCATTCTCCTGCCTTTCCTCCTCCCATTTGATGCAGTGGTCATCCATATTCTTCATTTTCATTAGCTGAAGTTGGTCCTGCAATCTTTATTTTATTGGGAAGGAGGGATGGAAAGAGGAGGAAGGAGCAAGGAGTGTTTAATTACATCTTGGCCTCATCTCTTACATGTTGTAATCTGGTTCTTAAAGAGGTGTTTTGGGGTGGTTTTTGTTTTTACTGCTGATACTAAATAGGTCTACACATACTTGAGCTAAAATGGTGTAAAGTGATAAACACCACCATCTGATAAACTTACTTGTCCAGTCTCCTTTAAAACACTTGGAGTAGGAGGCTTTATAGACTAAAGAAAGCCATTCCTCCACGACAAAGCTACCACAAATTGTAACGTTCCATCTTATCACATGACAAAAATGCACTTTTAGGAGTACCACTAAGGAACAGTAGATCAGTGACAATATACATAGTTCACAGTATCTTGCCTTAAAACAGAGTGCCCTAAACATTGAACTATCTCAAATATTCATACCTTTACACCTAATCCATTTTTAATATAAAGACATTTATGCTAAGGGGAAAGAGTTTAGTGCATATGAAAACTTGGTATGAAAAACTGGCATAAATTAAGCCTAATACAGGCTGCTGTGCCAGTTTCCACTCATCTCTGCCAGGGCACATACATTTAGACTGACTACTAATTTCAGTCTGAAGCAGAGGTTTCCCCACAGGTGGATTTTAGTACACAAAAATAGCCACAAGGCTAAGACTGAACAAAACCTTTTTGGTTTGTGAAGTAAGGAAAAAATTTACTCCAAATTTCCCACAGTGGAAAAAGTATAATACAATCATTGCTCCTTAGGTCTACAGCTTCTGTAGCATACTGGGCGTAGTGAGCTAGATTGTCAATTGCTGCTGTGGAGAGGACAAACGTAGTATGCAAAAATGAAGCCAAATTTCTACTTTTAAGACTGCCAACAACTACCACTGAACAATTAACTTTTACTGTGTGGTAGGGGTCATTGCGTGCACAGAGAATACAACTGACTAATGGGTTGACCATATCATACATATTTACAAGTAAAGTGAACATACATTCAAGTTGAAGGGAGTACACATGTGACAGCAAGATACATACAAACACCAGAGGGACCCTTAATGTTTCCCTTCTGGACTAATACAGAACTTTTCAGTGGGAAAACAGGTCATCAGCATAGTTAATACAAACAAGTGTTAGGGCTGAGAAGAGAAACGCTTATATTTTGTTCTATGTTCATCTATTTCTTGCTTTGTTTTTCTGATACAACTAAAAATTTCCTTAAAGAGAGCTTTATATTCAGGTATAGCATTTGTGGGTGAGCCCGTTAGTTCAACATTTCCATACTCTTGATCAGTAGCTGAACGGTCAGACTGGATGTTCCCCACACTAGTGTCTTTGGAATACGGTTTTGAGGTTTGTACAGCCTTATGTTTCAAAGAATCTTCATCCATTTGACACTTCTTCAGAAGTTCCTCGTACTTAACCTTCAGAGCATTATACTGAGCGTCCACTTCATTAAGCAAGGAGATGCCTCGCTGCTTCACAGCTTCAGCTCTTCTAATACAGGTTTCTTCATGGCCCTTTAGAAGGTCTCCTCCTGCAGCACTGCTTAGGAAGGTCTCACTGCTGCTTCTTTTTAGGGCCCTTTTATCAAGCTGGGGGACAGTCAAGGATGCATCCTCTGAAGGGCTTTGACTAATTTCCCTTTCTAAAGACTCTTTAAATGAAATAAAAAATGATTCTGGAACTAGATTCTCCATGCTGTTGACAAATGTGTTTTCAGACTGAAACATCTGCCGCATTTCAGCCACTTCTAATTCAAGCTCTTCTGCCCGAGCCCGGTATAAGTCTTTATCAACCAGCCTCTGTTCAAGGTCACAGTTCTCCTTTACCACAAGTTGATATTCCTCTTCCATCGTCACTCTTTTCTCCTTTTCAAGATTAAGTTGGGCTTGTAATACAGTCAAAGCCTTTTTTAAGTTCTCATTTTCTTCTTCTATGGGACTCAGCTGACTATCCATTGAAGTAATTTTTTCTGCAAAAATATGATCGTAAACAAAATACCTGCAGAAACAAAAAGTGTCAGAGCTTAGATTTCCTATGACTTTTAGGCTGCCTCTTCTGGATAATACAGAGATTGAATTTAAACTCACTGTTGAAAAAAAATGGTTTCCAAACAGAACCAGATTGGTCATTAAGGTATCTATTTGTACAAAGTTACAATGCCTCAATAATCAAATAGAATGCTTTTCTACAGGGCTTTAGTAAATTCAGTACCCAGTGATACATGGTTCCCAGTTCAGGTGGTGTGGCAACTGCTTAATTGCAATACCAAATTGTAGATATAAAATCTACTGTACATGGAGACCTCTAACCAGAATTCTTGAGATTTTTTTAGAGTATTTCTTTGAGGCCACAAGATATAGTTTTCTACAGGACATTCCTAGTACTGGAAGAAGATAGACTGCATGATAATCCAATACATTTTCCCTATTTTTAACTTGTACAATTCTCATAATGAAATGGATCTGCAAACTAAGATATCCATACCCTGCAGTTTAAAAGTCTCAGCATTTCCACTATAAAACCTTAATGAATGACCAGAATGGTCATAAAATCCACTGTCAGAAATCTGACAAAGTTTCATACAAGCATGTTTTGTAATTCTAATTTAAAAAAAAAAATCACCTCTTGAGTATGCACTATAGAAGTGTCAATATTAAAGCTTAAAAGTAGACTTGTGAAGACTGCTTTGGTCTTAACTCATTTGTCTGGAGTGACACAGATTTTTTTAGAAATGCACGTCTGATTTCTCTGCTGCAAACAAATGGATGAAAGATTAAAAAATCTGCTTGCACAATAAAATGACACATCACTGAGTTAGCGTCTTACTTGCGAAGGTCATACAGCTCCTTCAAACATGAGAAGCTGTGCACTGATCGTGGCTGCTCAGATCTCTCATGGTTCAGATGGCCTCGTCCAGATTTCTTCAGTTCCTCCACTTGTCTCTGAAGGTCATCTATATGGGTTTGCAGACTTTCAATAGTCTCTGTCAGGCTGAAGTTCATGAACATATAAAGCTGTTAAAGCCAGTCATGTTAAGTCAAGGGCATGAGCTCAGTCACTATCCACTCAGTTTTGTGTTTCTTCCTCTGGAAACTGCTCCACAGTTACCAGTAACAATCAAAATCACATACTCAACCCAAAAGCCCAGTGATTAGACAACTGGATAACCAGCCACCCAAAAATGCATAAACTAATGCAGTCAGACTAGTATTCCATTCCAATTCCTCTATATATATAAAAAAAAAGTTGCTCCACAAAACTTTAGTTACCTTAATATCTTTTGTTGTGACACTCTACTATCCACAACTAGTTTTTGATTAGTATCTTCCAGTTCTCTTGCTGTAACATCCAGCTGTTCATAAACCTTTGCATGCTGGTCATTCATCTGACGTAAGAGCTCCACTTGCTTTGTAAGGTACTAGAAGATAATTTGCAGTTACCATCTTCACACTGCTAAAAATGTTTAATCCTACTTAGTGTAAGTTTTAACTTTAAATTTTTAAATCAGGATTTTCAGTTTGTTTCCCATAAATGTCAAGAATAATACAATGTACATTAGTTTTGATTGCAGAACTGTGGAAAGACATTGTACCCTTAAATAGCTCAGGAGTGTTTTCCACAAACGAGCCCACTAGCACTTTTAAATCTCAGAGTAAATAGCAAGACACCATGCCACATGAGATTTCCTTAAATTAGAATAAGGATGATTTAAATTACAACTTCCAGTTTGTAATTATGCAATTTACCAGCTGCAACACTGGGGTTATACTTTGCATGGGCAAACCCTTTCAAATCAGAATAAATTTCTCAGTGTATGAAGCTGCCCTAAGTTTAAGGAAACTGATTTTAGTTTAGTCTTAAAACTGTAAACTAATGATATTTGGGTTACTATTTATCAGGAAGTACAAATTAGAACAAACTTTAATTACCCACAAGGGGCATTCTAGTTTATATAATCCCAATCAAAGGTCTCCTGCTTTTTTAATTCTGTATGAAATGTTCTCAGTGTAATCCTCTTTATTCAAGAAACTTAGCAGGTTGTTTATTTTGTAGTGGTGAAACTGCTTTTAGAAAGCCTAGGATAAAGATTTCCTACGTAAGAGTAATAAACCATCTTTAAATCCCTTGGTATTAGAAACACCTTAGGCTTTCCCACAGCTGAACACGTCTATATGGATTTTACTACACACAAATACTTCAAAGTTCCAGGTATCCTGCATACAAATATGCACTAAGTCATTCCTGGACCAGAAATACCATAGACTTGTAGGACTGGAAGGGACCTCAGAAGGTCATCTAATTCAATCCCCTGCACTCACAGCAGGACTAAGTATTATCTAGACCATCCCTGACAGGTGTTTGCCTAACCTGCTCTTAAAAATCTCCAGTGATGGAGATTCCACAGCCTCCCTAGGCAATTTATTCCAGTGCTTAACTACCCAACAGGAAGTTTTTCCTAATGTCCAACCTAAACTGCCCTTACATAAGAACGGTCCTACTGGGTCAGACTAAAGGTCCATCTAGCCCAGTATCCTGTCTTCTAACAGTAGCCAGTGCCAGGTGCCCCAGAAGGAATGACCAGAACAGGTAATCATCAAGTGATCCATCCCCTGTTGCTCATTACCAGCTTCCTGCAAACACAGGCTAGGGACACCATTCCTGCCCATCCTGGCTAATAGCCATTGATGGACCTATCCTCCATGAATTTATCTACCGGTAATTCTTTTTTGAACCCTGTTATGGTCTTGGACATCACAACATCCTCTGGCAAAGAAGAGTTAACCAAGATGCACACATGTATATTGTCAACTAAGTGATTGGGCAACAAAATGGCAAATGAAATTTAATGTGGATAAATGTAAAGTAATGCACATTGGGAAAAATAACCTCAACTATACATACAATATGATGGGGGCTAATTTAGCTACAACAAGTTAGGAAAAAGATCTTGGAGTCATCGTGGATAGTTCTCTGAAAATGTCCACGCAGTGTGCAGAGGCGGTCAAAAAAGCAAACAGAATGTTAGGAATCATTAAAAAGGGGATAGAGAATAAGACTGAGAATATATTATTGCCCTTATATAAATCGATGGTACGCCCTCATCTCGAATACTGCGTACAGATGTGGACTCCTCATCTCAAAAAAGATATACTGGCACTAGAAAAGGGCAACTAAAATGATTAAGGGTTTGGAACGGGTCCCATATGAGGAGAGATTAAAGAGGCTAGGACTCTTCAGCTTGGAAAAGAGGAGACTAAGGGGGGATATGATAGAGGTATATAAAATCATGAGTGATGTGGAGAAAGTGGATAAGGAAAAGTTATTTACTTATTCCCATAATACAAGAACTAGGGGTCATCAAATGGAATTAATAGGCAGCAGGTTTAAAACAAATAAAAGGAAGTAGTTCTTCACGCAGCGCACAGTCAACTTGTGGAACTCCTTACCTGAGGAGGTTCTGAAGGCTAGGACTATAACAGAGTTTAAAAGAGAACTGGATAAATTCATGGTGGTTAAATCCATTAATGGCTATTAGCCAGGACAGGTAAGGAATGGTGTCCCTAGCCTCTGTCTGTCAGAGGGTGGAGATGGATGGCAGGAGAGATATCACTTGATCATTGCCTGTTAGGTTCACTCCCTCTGGGGCACCTGGCATTGCCCACTGTCGGTAGACAGGATACTGGGCTAGATGGACCTTTGGTCTGACCCGGTACGGCCTTTCTTATGTTAGACTTGTTTTCAAAACTGCAACCGTCTCATACACACTAATTCCTGAATGCTCTTTAGAGTTCGACAGGTTGACTGTGCGTTGTGTGAAGAAATACTTCTTTTTATTTGTTTTAAACCTGCTGCCTATTAATTTCATTTGGTGACCCCTAGTTCTTGTGTTATGAGAAGTAGTAAATAATACTTCTCTATCTACTTTCTTTACACCAGTCATGATTTTATAGACCTCAATCATATCTCCCCTTAGCCGTCTCTTTTCCTTGCTGCAATTTAAGCCCATTGCTTCTTGTCCTATCCTCACAGGCTAACAAAAACAATTTTTCTCCCTCCTTGTAACAACCTTTTATGTACTTGAAAAGTGTTATGTCCCATCTCAGTCTTCTTCTCCAGACTAAACAAACCCAATTTTTTCAATCTTCCCTCAAAGGTCATGTTTTCTAGACCTTTAATCGTTTTTGTTGCTCTTTTCTGGACTTTCTCCAATTTGTCTACATCTTTCCTGAAATGTGGCACCCAGAACCGGACACAATACTCCTGTTAAGGCCTAATCAGCACAGAGCAGAGTGGAAGAATTACTTCTTGTGTCTTGCTTACATCACTCTGGCTAATACATGCCACAATGATGTTTGCTTTTTTTTGCAACAGTGCTACATGGACTCATTTAGCTTGTGATCCACTATGACCTCCACCTCCCTTTCCGCAGTACTCCATCCTAGGCAGTCATTTCCCATTTTGTATATGTGCAACTGATTGTTCCTTCCTAAGTGGAGTACTTTGCATTTTTCCTTATTGAATTTCATCTTATTTACTTCAGACCATTTCTCCAGATCATTTTGAATTTTAATCTTGTCCTCCAAAGCACTTGCAACCTTTCCTGCTTGGTATCATCCATAAAGATTATAAGTGTACTCTCTATGCCATATTGAACAGAACCAGACTCAGAACTGATCCTTGTGAGACCACACTTGATATGCCCTTCCAGTTTGACTGCGAACCACTGATAACTACTCTCTGGACTGGTTTTCCAACCAGTGGGGTGCTCCTACCTTAAAGTAGCTCCATCTAGGTTGTATTTGCCCAATTTGTTTATGAGAAGGTCATGCAGCACGGTATCAAAAGCTTTACTAAAGTCAAGATATACCCCATCTACCGCTTCCCCCTATCTACTAGGCTTGTTACACTGTCAAAGAAAGCCATTAGGTTGGTTTGACATGATTTGTTCTTGCCAAATCCATGTTGAATGTTACTTATCACCTTATTTTCTAGGTGTTTGCAAATTGATTGCTTAGTTATTTGCTCCATGATCTTTAGAATAAGTTTAAAATCAAGTTCACGTTATCATGAACTAGTTTGTCCTAAAGAAGTTGAACATAGAATATTTCTTGAAGTATTAGGTTCTAAATTTAACCACATTTTACACAGTTGGATGCTAAATGTTCAAAATCATCCACATCAAAGTTGTCTGAAAGATTTCTAGATTAGGAGCAATTACTCTTGTAAGTGACCTACTAATTATGTAATCAAAGCTTCTAATATTCTACTTAACCTTTTACTGCATTAGAAGGTTGATGGCTTTACATTTTAGGTAATTTAAGAAGCGATTACAAGTTAATCTAGGGCTATGCACTGCTACAAACAAACTACTAAAAGATCAATCGGATAGCTGTTGGTTAGATCTTTTTGCAACCCCCGGGCACGTGACACAGGATTCACACAAGAATAGCATGTGGATTAACCAACAGAATCTCAGTGTGACCCATTTCAGATTAACTTTCCCTGTCTGCTAGTCTCAAAGAAATTGGAAACGTTTATGGTTTCTTCAACAGGGAAAGGTGACTAAGCATATAAACGTGAAGATTAGAGTTCTGAATTTAGGTGCTTTAATGCATAATAAAGAACCCACTGAGTGGTAGCCTATGCTGACAGGCTATACTTTAGGGGGAATGGAACATGAGGGAGAAAGAGTAAATTACTCCCTTTCTCAAGGAACTACACTTCATCTCACCTTGCATGCCTGATGTCAGCGTAACTTGAAAATATCATGCAGGAGATGAGAGCAGAAACCCCAAATGCAAACATCAAAGTTTGTACTGGCTTTCCTGATATTTCAGAAATTCACACTAGCATCTACATCAATTGCAAGGGAAATAGGAAAACTTAATATGTAACTGCAAGGGAAACACTGCCAAGCAGGCTTACACTCCACTAGATCATTATGAAAAGGAGAGCTGTAACGCACCACATTTGGATTTACAAGAGATGCCAAGATTCATGAACAGTCTTGGTTAAGTTTTTCTGGCATTGGTTTTAATCTGCTATTGCACCATTTATTATATCCATCATGATTAGTTACTAGCATACGTGTCAGTGCAAAGGTCAGATATAATGATCAGAGACTAAATACCTAATGATGTCAAGTGTTTAAAACTTTAGTTTTAATCTTCAAAATAAGATTATGAACAGTTCTACATGTTTCAATTCCCTTAGCCCTTCCTATGCAGCGAAGACAAGGAAGTTGTCTTTTGAAATGAAACATACACAAGTTGTATTATGCGCAACGCTAATTGACTGTAATAAAGATCAGGTTAAATCAGTATTTTTTTTACATAAGCTCTCAAGAAATCTACACGAATAAAGCAGACGCAACAAGGCTCTTTAGATAGCTACTCTCAAGTAACGTGTGTAGGACAGATTTTTTTCAGTTTATTCTTTTGGCAAGATTATAGCATTTCTTCACCGTCTCTTTGTAAAATGAGTGCATTACAAGGTGATGGACATAAGAACGGCCATATGTCAGACCAATGGTCCACCAGTATCCAGTCTCTGATGGTGGCCAGTGCCATATGCTTCAGAGGAAATGAACACAACTGGGCAATTTCAAGTGATCCATCCCCCATCATCAGTCCCAGCTTCTGGCAGCTGGAGGTTTAGGGACACCTGGAGCCTGGGATTGCATCCTGAGCATCTTGGCTAGTAGCCATTGACAGATAATTTCATGGAGGATAGATCTAATTATTTTTTGAACCCAGTGATACTTGTTGGCACAGGTTGATTGTGTGTTCTGTGAAGAAGTACTCCTTTTGTTTGTTTTTAAACTTGCTGCCTATTAATTTCATTGGGTGATTCCCTCTAGTTCAGAGGTTCTCAAACTAGGAGGTGTGGAATGTATTCAGGAGGGAGTTGAGAATCTTTCGTCGGGGGGGGGGGGGGGAAAAATCTTACTGCACACATTTGACCCACAGCAACAAGTAACTAGCAAAGCTGATTCCTCCAGACATATCAGATAGCACTGTGCATTTGGCTCTAGATGGCACTGTGCATTTTGACAGATATCTGTTAGGCTTGCTTAGCATTATACAAAGTCGTTGCCATCTGCATGTTAATCCGTTTGCTACGATACAGTGTGCACATTTATTTAAGTATGGACTACAATCACTGTTTTGCTTTTGCTCTTATTACAATGGATCATTGGCTCATTCATGCAGCAGAAAAAAATTCACGTGAAAAACAAAGAAGCAAAAAATGATTCAAGTGAAGCGCTGCTGCGTATATGGGCATATGTACTTGTGTGGCTGGGGGATAGTAGGGGAGAAGAGGGCATAACTACTACATACACGAAGAAGGGGGGGGGTGATCAAATAAGTTTGAGAACTACTGCCCTAGTTCTTGTGTTATGTGACGGGGTAAACACCATAAAACTTTCTCTTTCTCCGTACCATTCATGATTGTATAGACCTCTATCATATCCCCCTTAGTCATCTCTTTTCTAAAATGAATAGTTCCATTCTTTTTAATCTCTCCTCATATAGAAGCTGTTCCATACCCCCCTCATCATTTTCATTGCCCTTCCTTGCACCTTAATGTACATCAGAGTGGGAGACCTAATAGTTTGTGTAGTTGCTCTAAGAGTTTACATACTTCAGACCCTAAGGATCAATCTTATTTGTGAACCATTTAGACTCGGGGGACTCGGGAGACATTTCAAGGGCTCTGCATAAACAAATGCAGATAGGCTGGGTTTGTTTGTGGTTGGTAGCTTTAACTCCAGCATTGTTTTACTTTATTGATGTCCTCTATATTGCAGAATGAGCTGGATATAGAGACTAGATCTACCATGATTTAATAGGGGGAAAAAAGTCAAGTAAGCTGTGTGAGGTATGTCAATAATCAGCAATACAAAGGTATCCTTAGAAGAGGGCATTTTTTGTCTATACTGTGCACTTGTTGTATGAATTTTCTTGGGAAAAAAAAAACAGCTAACGTGGGACACCTACAAGCATCCTAGAATTTAAAATGCCATGTTACCACCAACACAGCATTATTTGCTTCCATATGCAACCTAATACAAATGTTGGATTAAAGCTGTAGTGACTGCCATTATTGTACTGAAAGATCATTTCAACATTCTCTAAATTGGAGGCAGATATATACACTTTACTTTAAATTGATGACTGCTTTAATACTACTTGTATCATGTGGACTATTCAGTTATGTAGATTCTTCTTAATTACCAGTCAGTTCATTTCACAGTTCATTTCATTAATTTAAAAGTTTAAAATTAATATCAATGGATGATTGAAATGCTGAAAACACTGTAAATAGAATAAGTTCTTTGCAATTGACTTTAATACTTGTTGATCAGACTAAAATATTAAATATACAGCATGCAAAAATATCACTGCTCTCTATTGTGTAATTACAGGAAGCCTTTTGCGTACGGCATGATAACATTTGTTAAACTTACAATTTTTGTGCGTATGAAGATATTTGTGGAAACAGCTAGTCATACTATTTCAAATAATGCAGGCTTTTCAAAAACCTACAGATTTCTTCTACATGTATTTTCTGGATTTGTTAAGAAAAGTAATCCACCCACATCATGTATTTATATAGAGAAACCCTTGTTTTAAACAGTATAAAATTCTGAAACAGCTAGTTTATACAAACACAACTGGTACTTGTCATTATAGTTATAGAAGTTAAATTTAGTGAAGATACAAAGATTCTACTAAGGAGAGGAAACTGTGTCTATGCATGTTATCAAGCTTTAGAAGTTTTAGAATCAGACTAAAATTAACTGCAAGAGGCATTCAGAATGTTTTCTTGGAAGATGAAGTTTTGAAGGAGTCATAATACCACATCAAAATCAAGTTTCATGGTATCCAAATGATTTCAATGTCCACACTACAAGATTATCAAACTCTGCAATAGAACTCACCCATACTCCTTAAAATTTACCTCTATCTCTTGTAGTTGCTCTTGATTGGTTGCATACATTTGCTGCAAAGATTCCTCCAGTTCTGTGTTACGATCCAATAATGTCTTCCCAAGCTCAGCAGCAAGATGCAGATCTAAATAAATAAATAAATAAATAATCTGCCTGTAAATTTTAAGACCCAGTTTGTGCAATCTGACCATTACTATGTTATTTCAATTAAATTCTCAGAGTTACGGTAGTTATAACTGTGTCCAAGTACAAGCTATTATGCTACAATACAACTTCTTTGAGATTGAGGCTAATTCTCCATTTTTTCCCCTCATTCATTCCATCCTTTTTAGTCTCCTCTCCACCACATTAGTTTTACTTTCCTCACCTGATCACTCTTTGCCTTCTGTCATTCCCCATCTACATCTGCCCATTCACGTTGTCCCCTATGCAGATGAGGATGAATGGGAATGATGCTCCCGACATGGTAAGCAGAGAGCAGCATAAACACATGAGTCCCAGTAGTGTACCAACAAGTAGCTCTTACCCTAGATCCCTCAATTAGCTAACTGCTAAACCCATTCTGAGAGGGGAGTAAAAAGCAAGAAGGCCTGTTAAGTACTGGTTAGGTTAGGCCTGGAACAATATTTGATGTCCCCTTGCTCCTCCAACCACCCCAAAAGGCAACCCAGCCCATGCAGCACCATTAGACAATCAGCTGAAGATTTTCAAACAAACACTTTTTCTGATGAAATAGGAAGTTAGATAATGTGCTCAAATATGTATTGTGTCTCTCGACTTATAAACAGCACCAGACAATGGTTAGTTTCCTTTTCTCAAAAAGATTCTAAATGCTATTTGTTCTCTTAAAGATATTTGAAACTCAGCCTAATCCTCCTCAGCAATCTCCAGAGTTCCTATGAATATTGCAGTTGTTCGTTTGTTTTGTTTTTAAAGAATGAGGAATCCACACATATACAGGGACTACATCTAAACTTGGATGCCCTCCTTTAACTATAGCCTGGATTAGTAAATTCCAAGCTTATGAAAGAATGATATGCAATAAGTAGCACATTATTAGTCCTTATGTTGCATGCATCTCACACTTTGTGTGACAATGGAGATCAATAATCTAGGTTATTGCTAGAGTAGTAACCCCCCCCCCAAACATAGCATTATATTTCATATAGAAGATAAGTGCAGAATCCAATAGCTACATTGCAATTCCTTATACAAAGTTTGTAATTTTCCACCTCTTTCACATCACTTGGACCATGACCAGATTGTCATATACATGCAAGCTGGCAATACAATCTTGTTAAGTTTTAGATATATGGAACTATCATCATAAATGGCAGAGTGCCAGAATACAAGGAAGGACAAACCAAGGAGAATTTAGAATTCTTCCCGCCAAGATTTAAAAGCATGTATAATATATAAGGAGCGGTACAGATAATAGGCTGGAATATGAACTCCCAATATTTCTTTAGGTTGGAAGTTCAAATGCCCTTGTTTTTATCTTGTTTCATTTTAGTTTGATAGCTTATCTCTATCCAGTTACTGTAATAGAATAAAATCCGGTTAAAAATTGATTTGGGCAGCCTTCACTTAGACAGAATATTCAAAGTATCACTACATTCTGATGCATAAGCTAAAGAACTTCCTAAACAAATATGCACAGAAACTTGAGATCTTCCAACAGGGTGTTCGGAGAGATATTAAAGTACTTTAGCAGATCAAATAATCCATGAATTATATATTCTTTACTTGTAACAAAGTTGTTCTCAAAGGTGTTATTTCCTACTTTGAGAATAGCAAAGAAAAAATATTCCTTGCAATTTGATTCTTAAAACAAAGGCCACTGATCAATGCTTTGAGCAGGGGGTTGGACTAGATGACCTCCTGAGGTCCTTTCCAACCCTGTTAGTCTATGATTCTATGAAAGAGAAGGGCAAGATCTGCACCAGTAAGAGTAAGTAAATTTAAACCCCACACCCAATGACTACTAACAGCAGCAAGTCAGAGGCCATATCCACAGTAGGGGTGGGGGGGAAATCTATTAAATACACAATAACATGCCCATGTTTAGAAATTTAATGCATCCAAGTTAAACTTTTTCCTACTGTAGACAAGGGCCCAAGACTCCACTGTACTATAGTAGTTGTTA
Source organism: Terrapene triunguis (assembly GCF_002925995.2). NCBI lineage: Eukaryota > Metazoa > Chordata > Testudines > Emydidae > Terrapene > Terrapene triunguis. The sequence goes on along the minus strand of NW_020664444.1, from coordinate 15,726,099 downwards.
GTCCCATATCTTGCAAGTTAACTACTAGTTGTAGAAAAGCAGTGCCAGAGAACATGGCATCCAAACATTGTACTGGGATTCTGATATTCCAGCAAGTTTATGTAAATTGTATACATCAAAATACACCATACAATTTAATTGAATAGTGGGGAAATAAACAAGGCATTAACTGATGTACATAAGAAAACAGAAATAAAGTTGTTCTCTGGTGATATACTGCTAAATAGTTCAGCAATTAAATGTTAGTATATCATTCTATAGTGACATCAATGCAATCTTCTTGCATCACACTCCTTATGTCATTTTTAGGATTACAGCTAATCTCCTCAAACCAAAAGGTTCATTACCCAGCAAACAGAAGTCCCTCCTACTGTATCCAAAGGTTATATAAGCCAATATTAAGTTAATTTTGTTTATGAATACAAGGTGTGTATGTTCTAGAATGCACAAAATACGTAGGCCATGTAGTGGGTATATCCCTGCACTTTTTATAAAATGGTCATAATAAAGGGAGAATTTTCGTCTCTTCTAACCTCGTAGGAGTTGAAAGAATAATTTTGATCATGAGTCCATTTGTTAAGAAGTGCAAACCCAGCTACAGCTTAATTTTCTGGGCTGTCTACAAATCTCCCAATCCTCACCAACTTTACTTAAGACATTTTGCTTGATGTTTCCTTGCAATCTACAGAGGCAGAAAGTGTAAACTTTCATTTTGATTAACCAGAGGCAAAGAAAGTTTAAACTGGCAGTCAGAAACAGCCCCTTTTATTTTTCCACATTTCTCTCTTCAGGGTAACTCCTGCAGTCTAACTTCAGTGAGTCTATAATCCCCTATATAATGTTATACAAATGTAATCCTATTTTACAAATTCTAAACCAACACAACACACTAGCCTTGGGTAACCAGCAGCCATGTAATCATTAAAGCCATTCAACAATTTGTAGCAACTTTTTCTGTTACCTCAAATAATACAGTGTTCCAACTTTTACTTTGTCATCACATAAGGCTCTATGCTTTAAATAAGGCACAGAATAAGATTCTGTTAAACAAAGAATGTTTATAACTCTTAGAATTACTCAGAACACACAAAGTTAAACATTTTGTCCCAGATCCTCAAAGGTATTTAGCTCCTAACTTTCATTAATTTCAGTTGCAGTTAGGAGCCTAAATATCTTTGTGGATCTGGGCTTGTCTCCTGGATTTGTGTTATGGATCTAAGCATACTTTACAAAAAGTGTATCTAGAAGTGCAGTTAGAAGAAATTAAACTATGCATATAAACATGAAGTTACATATGCATGAATGTCAGTACATATTGTTAGTATTTACCCAGCACTTCAAACATATAAAGTGGTATGCAAGTATTCCTGTCTATATGGAGCACCTAAGTACATGCTGCAGATTTAAACATACTCTTGTTAGTTTGACACAAGATTCACAGAAGCATTGATATTTTCTTATAGGAAATATTCACCATTCTTCTCAGAGAATCTGTTGGCTTTCTCGTGATAGGCAGGAAAACAGGTGGAAAGGACCAAGAAAATGCGTGTAAAAAAACCAAAACAAACCCCATTGTTTAAAAACAGGCAAAGAAGTGAGAGATTTTGTTCTGTACTAAAACTCCAGTATTTTTAAGCATTACAGAAAGGATCTACTTTCTAATTAAACAATTTTCAGCAAGGTTGAGCACCCATAAACCCCAGTGAAATGAATGGGAGCTACCCGTGTATAACATCTTTGGGGAAAAAAATAATCAGTCCCATTAGCATATGTGTTAAAGAGTATTAGCTTTTTTAATTTACTCAACTGATCCTGCAGACTAAGTATGCTGATGTCCAGGGGAGTTTGGCCAGTGAAAGGACTTCTCAGCCAAGTAAGTTCATTAAGTGCGTGGATAATCAAGAAAAATAAGTAAGCAGATATAGGACTTAGATGTCCAGATGAATAAGGAAACAAAGCAATGTAAATTCTTTAAAAGGTTCAGTACAATGAGTGCAGAGAGGGACAGCAGCTATAATTTCTTAGCTGTGATCTCAGGTACTGTAAGTTTATGCCAATGTGTTAATGAAATCCCAACAGATGTGTGGGGAAGGTCACTTTTCACTTTGAGGCTAAAGTTATTGTGAGCCACAGTCATCCATTCTTACTTAAATAATGCAAATTAAAGTCAGTCAATTTATGAGTTACTCCTCTAGGTAAAATAAGGTGAGTAAGATTTTGGTAGCTCTCTCTCTGCCCCTCATCATGTTTAATTATGTCTGGAATGTCCACACTAAAGTGAGACTTAGAAGTTGTTCTTTCTATTGCATTAAACATTTCTCACTTAATTACACGGGAGTACAAACCATACTGACACCGTTACTATAATTGGGGGAGGTGTCAAGTTTTCCACCTCCCCCCAGTGTTTTAATAGTCTACATAAGAGGACTTTGTACAACAAAATGATATTTTCAACAACAGAAGAGACTACTAAGCAGTCCTGGTTTACCATCAGATCCTTGCTTTTAAGCAAGCTTTAGAATTGTCACCATGGAATGTATATTATACCCTCCATTCCAGATTGTAATCTGTTCAATCCTTTGTTAGTTTTTGAACAACAGCATTATGATCACTTTCCTTATATGAGAGAAGCCTTTTCAGAAAGTCAATACACTGCAACAAAATACAGTCCTGCGAAAGCAGGGAATTGCTCCTCCCATTCTTGAATATTTCAAACATGAAAATTCACTTCAAGCAACATTATGCTTTAACAAGAAGTCTGGCTGGATATTAAATTCTCAGTTTTTAAAGGTGGAAGTTTCAGGAGTTTATTGTTCATAACACAATCAAAGTTTTGGTCTGAACTTTGACCTACTTTGAACTTGGGATTTTCAAATCCTGAGAGTTAAAATTTAACTACTCAACTGCTAAGGGAGTTAGGATTTTTAGTTAATTTTAAGGGATCCTCAAAAACATCCTGATCTCTCTCAGCATAGCAGCAGCATCCAATATTATTCCCAGAGCTGTGCTAATTTTAATTACGCTAATGCATAGATCTCTTGACATAATGGGTGCTATAAAAATCATTTGCAGATTTAAAAAACTCATCATTTAGCTTCAGTTCTACTCAATGGGCAAAAAGTCAATGTTTGCCAGATTTTAAAGTGATGGGAAATATTTTCAAACTTCCTAAGAGTATTGCAGACAATAGAGCATTTAAAAAAAGCAGTATGAGGAAAAAATCCCTTTACAGGAAGTTTACCTCCTGCTTTGTGATTTTTTTACTATTATCTTTTTTTGGCAAGGCTAATCATCACTTACACTTAGGGCATTTTCTAATGAGAGAATCTGTATTTAAGTCTATTTGATATATGAGAATCTCTTAATCATCACTGAAATACACTAACTTGTGAGGTGGAACTTATAAGTACAACACAAAATAACAGTTTGATACAAGGAATAATACTAAAAAAAAAGGTTAATCCACTTATTTTCCATTCAGATCAGACCAAAGGAACATCATTATAAGGCAGAAGCGAATCACAGTACACTTCATGAGGCAGTTTTGGTGATTCACACAGCTATGGTTTGGCTTTGAATAGTGACAGCTTTACAATGGATTGGAAAAAAGGTCTAAATCATTAGAGAATAATTTTAAATGGTTCACCAGTTTTTCTAGGCATCAGCAAACTATTTATGGTTATGTGATCATATTAAGTTACAATCTAAGAAAACTATTGTTTTTGAGTATGAAGCACTCAAAAATAGCTATTCAACAGTTAGTAAAGTTGGTCAAAACATACAAAATTCCAGACTTATTCTGATCTTAGAGAGATGGAATTTTTATTGTTAGCTGCTTGACGTTAGTATGAAAACAGTGGGGGTTTTTTCCCTACTTTTAGTCTTTATAGTGTAATAGTATCTATCAGCCCCAGTCATGGATAAGGACCCCACTGTGCTCGGCACTGAACAAACAGAACAAAAGAACTGCCCCTACGCCAAAGAGTTTATATGAGGAAGAGCTTAGCGAAATCAATTTTTAATTAAATCTAGTTTTGAGGAAGCCACTTCTCTCAATCTTCCAGTTCTGAGCTGGCCATTTAAGAATGTACATAGGATTTTAAAAATAAGTCTAAATACCAATTTTAAACATTGTTAAATCCAAAGAAAGTTATTCTACATTCATTCCAATTAACGCCTACAAGAAGTTAAGAAAACTGATAATGTCATACATTCAGTCCACTGTGCCTCAGTGCCTACTTACCAGCTTTATAAAATACTTAGCAAACTACTGATGAAAAAGCACTAAGAGGTACATATTTATTATTAAGATCAGCAAATTCATATTGGAATTATGCAATGAATGTTCACAGTAAGTTGTAAACAGGACGTGTGTAAAGAGGAGCTGAGAGCAGTAACTGACCATCTAACCATAATAAAGATATTCCAGTATTTACAATGTGACAGGTTTCAGAGGTGTAGCCCTGTTAGTCTGTATCAGCAAAAACAACAAGGAGTCCTTGTGGCACCTTAGAAACCAACGAATTTATTTGGGCATAAGCTTTCTGATGAAGTGGGTTATAGCCCACGAAAGCTTATGCCCAAATAAATGTGTTAGTCTCTAAGGTGCCACAAGTACTCATCCTAGTATTTACAATGTAATCAATTGCAAGCCCTTTAATTACAGGTAGGCAGGAGGCAGTGACGGGGTGTGGAAACCCCGCAGTATTATTTACAGCTACTCTATTTTAAGCAAGCACTGCAGCTAAAGCAAAAGCATTCTCTTTACCGAGCGGCTTTCTGTAAGAGGTACAGCATTACACAGAGTGGCACAGTCTAGCCCCTAAAAAGCGAACAAAGTTAAGGGAAGAACCAGTTCTTAAGCCAGGTACACAAGCCACTCTTTAAATGCAGGGTTTGTTTTGCAGAAGTCCGTATTCCTACCCAGTCACACACGGCCCAGAAGCCATGACTGCGAAGGTGGCACGATACCATTGCGCCTTACAGTACTTTACTATTCTTGGTTAGCCTCCCGTTAAACCCCCGGTCCCCTAAGAAGCTGCATAATGGCAAACGCCCTGCAGCTTCAATTGTTAGAGAAGAGAGCCCTCTCCCTCCTCCTGTGCGCCCCCAGCCTAGAGCTGTCTCCCATGTCCTCCCTCTCCAAGAGAGCCCCCTCCCCTTCTCCGAGTACCCCCCCCCCAGCCTCTCGGGGCCAACGGGACCCTTCTGTCCTCTGCACCCTCCCTCGTCCTTTTCCTCCCCTCCCGCCGCGCGCTCCCGTCCTGTCCGCCCGGGCGCTCACACCCCTCCTCGCCGCTTTTTGTCCCAGCCCTCCCCAGGTCCACGTTTCCCTTCTGCTCTCCTCATCATTCCCCCTCCCCGACTCACCTGCCCCCCCCCCCCGAGAGCCCCCCCGGGACCCACCCCCCCCCCCCCCCCCCCCACAGGCACCCCCCCCCCCAGACTTACCTGCCCCCCCCCATCCCCTGAAGCAGCCGCCGCCAGAGAAGGCTCCTCCAGCGCCTTAGTCAGCGAGCCCCAGTCCCCTGCGCCCGGAGGGGCGAGACCCCAGAAGACGGGCATCCTCCACGCGGAGCCCCGGCCAGGCTGCTCACCTTGCTGCAGGTCCTGCTGATCGTACCAGGGCTCATCATCGCGGATCTCGAACTCCTCCACCAGGCTGTCGGCCAACATCGCGGCCCCCGCCGCGGCTGCACGGACGGACGGGCGGACTAGGCAGCGGCGCCGGCACCCGCAGGCTCCTCGCGCTCACAGCCAACCGAACCGCGGCGCAGGGCGAGCCGGGGATCGCACAGCTCCTTTAAAGCCGCGGCCGGACTTTGCCGAGCGCTTCCGGATTTTGCCGAGTTCCTCCCTCTCCCGGCCGGGCCCGACACCGCAGCCGGCAGCAACGTGGCATCTGCAACCGCCTTCTTACTACCAGGGGAACGATTATTCAAAACAGGCACTCTGACCTGTCCGGCGGATAACCAATCGCATGCCGCCACTCAGGGATCGACCGGAACACCGACCAATCACGTGCAGAAAGCCTCCACTCAGCCAATGGAGTGGGGGAGAAGGTGGGTTTGGGAGCTAAGTTCCGCCCCCCCGAGTGAGCTGCGCAGCCTCCGGCCGGAGGGCGGAGACAACGAGTCGGTTAGTGCTTGTTGTGTGTGGGCAGACTGTGACGGGTTAATTCCCGGGGTGGCTAAGGGGGAGTTGAGGAGAAATGGGGGTTGGGGGAGGATGGGGACCTGTGGGGGTGATTGGATGGGGGAGCTATCATAGGTGCTGGAACTAGGGGTGTGGGGGTGCTGTAGCACCCCCTGACTTGAAGTGGTTTCCATCATATACAGGGTTTACAGTTTGGGTCAATGGCTCTCAGCACCCCCACTATACAAATTGTTCCAGCACCCCTGGGAGCTGTGGGGGGTGGGAATGGTGGTGAAGTACAGAGGGATGGGGAGCTATGAGGGTGGGAATGGTGGTGAAGTACAGAGGGATAGGAATAGGTGAGTCTAGAGGCCTCATAGGTGTATGCCGTTAAGTGGTCCCTGAAGTGATCTCTGTGTGTATGTATGGTCCATAAAGCATCCTGGGGTCCTTAGGGATGAATGCTTGGTTCTGTTCAAATGCTTTCAAACAGAATTGTATTCTGCAGCTCACAGATACCAACCATGTCTTTTTATTGTAAACTTCCCATAGTGCTGTTGTTTGGTGAGGAATCTCTGGCCACACTGAAGCATGGTAGCAGCTGCTACCATGTTTGAAAATAATTATCCATGATAATACCTAGAAATTATATAGTACTTTTCATCCATAAACCTTTAATATTTATAAAGAAGGGTGACCATAATCCCACTTTACAGATGGGGAAGGGCAGGACTGTTGGAGAAAGGAACAGTGACTTGCCCAACTCTACAGAGAACAAAGGTTTCCAAGTTTCTAGTCCAGTGAACTGTCCACTAGACCCTTCTGTCTTCTGGTTATCAAGCACAGTTCTGTAGTGTTAAAAAGGAGCAATGCTTGGCAACCATTAGAATTTGGGTTCTCTAATTTTTTTGTAAAGGTGGATTATATTTCATGTATTCACCTTCCCTCCTATTCAAAATCATGCAGACCTCTTTCCCTTCCATTTGCAGTTATATCTCTGTCAATTTCAGAAATTGCTTACACTCAACATTAGAAAGTATAATGTATTTGAAGCTACATTTTAATGTGATTTAAAAGACGTAAAAAAGATGTGACCAGCCAGTTCTGAGGACCGCTAACAAGTGCCCAATAGACTACAGTTCGGGAACCCCTGCAGTAGAGCATGGTATCTGTCAGCTAGCACAGTTTGGACAGGGCTTATTACCATTTGGAATCCATTTTCGTCTCTCTACCTGTGTACTAGTTTTCTTTTACTCCTGGTCATTGCTTCTTGGAGAGAAGCAAGTAATATGCAGTATGATTGCTCTCTCTAAATACATCAGAGGGATAAAAACTCCTCTCCCTCTCTGGTAATTCAAATTAAGTGTCAATGTGAACACAAGAACAAATGGCTATCAACTGGCCATCAACAAGGTTAGGCTTGAAATTAGACAAAAAAACATCAGAGGAGTAAAGTTCTGGAACAGCCTTCCAAGGGGAGTAGTGGGGGTAAAAAACCTAACTGGCTTCAAGACTAAGCTTGATATTTTTATGGAGGGGATGGTATGATGGGACTGACTACAATGGCATGTGGCCCGTCGGCAACTGCCAGCAGCAAAAATCTGCAACTGCTGGAGATGAGACACTAGATGGGGAGGACTCTGAGTCGGTACAGAGAATTCTTTCCCAGGTATCTGCCTGGTGGGTCTTGCCCACATGCTCAGGTCTAACTGATCGCCATATCTGGGGTCAGAAAGGAATTTTTCCCCAGGTCAGATTGGCTGGGATTTTTTTGCCTTCCTTTGCAGCATGGGACATGGATCACTTGCAGGTTTAAACTAATGTAAATGGTGAATTCTCTGTAACTTGAAGTCTTTAAACCATGATTTGAGGACTTCAGTAACTCAGCCGGAGATTAGGGGTCTATTTCAGGCAGGTATTTGGAGCAATCAAATTTTTGAATTGCTCCGCTCCAGCTCCGGGCAAAAACCTACTGGTCTGCGCTCGAGCTCCACTCCAAAGCCCTGATTTCAGGAGTGGGTGAGGTTCTGTGGCCTGCAATGTGCAGGAGGTCAGACTAGATGATCACGATGGTCCCTTCTGACCTTGAAGTCTATAAGTCTATTTGAGTGGGAAGGTGGTCAGCTGAATCTGGTGGGACCCATCTGTTACCTGCTTAAATAACAGTCTGTTTTGCTCTGTGGGATCCTCTAGCTCACATGTACCAGTACATTAGTAGCCATTAGGAATTTGGAACTTAAACCTACCTGGTTTCCACTTCCTGATTCATACAAAGTCAAATCTAATGATTTAGTATAGATATAGGCTGACCAGGGGAAAGGGAGGTAGAAGGGAATCATCATACATATTTACAGCATTGCACTGTTGGAGAGGTACACTTCTTGCGAGAGGGAATATGGTACCAACCTTGATATGGAGCACTAGATATATTGCCCAGTTCATTAGGCAATGCACTGGACTAAGTTCAGCCAGTGGTTTGAATAGCTATTCCAGATTGCCATTAGGTATGGCCCTAGAGTTTTCTTTGGTTTCTGCAGAAAGGATTTATGAGGGAAGTAATAAGGTTCACAAACTTTCTGAAGCCGAGGACCCCGTTGTCTAATTTTTTGGGGTAAGCAGTTGCAGACC